>NC_136511.1:37241828-37341828 GCF_053919585.1 Euprymna scolopes
ATATAAAAAATAAAACATAAAAAAATAAAAATTATTTAAGGGGGGAGGATGGCCGGTATAAGCAAATTCAGGAAAAAGCAAGAAAAAAAGTAAGTAAATGCATATAGTAAAATATAAGTAAATATACATACAATATATGAAAGTGTGGGTAGATTGATATATTAAATAGATAGGAAAGTTTAAAGAATAAAGCAAAAAATGCAGATAAAAAACCGGCCATGCAAAGAAGAGATAAAGAATTTAAATAAAGGAATATTAAATTATAAAGTATTTAGAAGGAAGTAGAAAAACGATAAAGTTAAAGAAAATTTTTTTTTATATCTATATAAAAGGTAAAAGTAATGACTATGTAATTTCAAAATTGCCATAATTAAACTTGGGCTTATGTTTACAGAAAGAGATCAGTTCATTTTTAGAATTTATTATATTGTTACTTTGAGGGGAAGTAATTATAGTTATAGCTTCGGTTGTGCAGAGGCGACATGACTTAGAACCTGGAGTATAAGACTTAACTTTTTTATGATAGTCCATTTGATTGGGGTATTGTTAGAGTTAAGTTTTTTAATTAAAGTGTTTAGAGAAGGTCCTTATAATAATAATAATAATAATAATAATAATAATAATAATAATAATATAATGAGAATAATATTTCTCCTAACAGCCATCCTAACACTAACAACACTCATTATCCCCTCCAAAATAGTCGTCATACAGACATTGTCCCACCATTTGTTGAACACTATGAACAAAATTCAAACTATTTAACTCGTACAAATCAGCAAATTAATATTAATATCAGACCTCGAGCTTTTAATAAAGTACATACTTATATCGGCGCTACTTCAACATTAATTAAGAAAAGAATATCAAACCACATTTCTTCTTTTAACAACCATAATTCTAATAATAACCAAGGAACTTCTCTAACCACTTCAAATATGGATAATTGCGTGTTTGCGCAAAAAAATGAATGCGATATTCGTTCTCAACGTACCCGAAAACCTTTAAAAGTCGACAAATTAAAGGTAAATGCTGAGGGGTCGTTAAACTAAAAATTTACCTTTTTGAAACAAAGCAAAAACAAAACAAAACAAATCTCTAATTAAATATGTATAAATTTTAAAAGAATCTGAATCAGAATCAGGAATCGGATCGGAATCGGAAATTTTGAAAGGAATCGGTAATTGTATCAGAATCGGGAAAAATTTTGGAATCATCCCATCACTAATATATATATATATATATATATATATATATATATATATATATATATATATAAAACTGAAATGACCTTGTAACGAGTGATGTAACCCATTTTCCGGTTTACGACATCAGGTTGCGCATGCATGCATAAACATTAATCCATCACAATGTAAACAAATAAACACAAATCGCTTCTTTTGCAGATTTTGACCTGCGCACTGAAATATTAACATTATTATTTCGAAATTATTATTTAACATGGGAAGAGTGAGGGTGTTTTGCAACTATTCTTTATTACAACTATACTGTCGCTATTTTCTTACAAGTAAACAACTTTAACCCGTTGACAAACATAAGAACAATTGTAGTAAAGCCAAGACTACTACTACTACTCTCTATCCGTCCCTTTTCCTTCCTTCTTTCCTTTTTTTATTTTTGTTTACATTTCTAGACACAAAATAGTTGTGTGAGAACTGTGAATTTGTTGACACATTTACTAATCTGTTTCAATATTAGTTTTATTTTATTTTATTTATTTAGGTTTTATTTTTTTGCATCAGGTTTTATTAATTTTTTTTTTTAGATTTTAAGTTTCTATAACTTGGTTGAAGGATTCCAATATGAATTTTTCATTCTTATATTTCTCATCGGTAGGTTCATGTGCGTTTTTGCTGCTAAATGACTTTTGTTGGCGTTCGATTCGTAGGAAAATCGTGTTTAATTTTCAATTTTTGAGCGATTATTCAGAAAAATAGGTAAGTTTACACGAATAGGGAGGATTTTTTTTTTCATGTTTGAGTGATCCGTCCATGATTTTTCATTTTAATATACTTTCATAGAAATGTTTCTGTTATGTCAAAAAAAAATATTTTCTTTACGTCACAAGTGTCACGCTCAGACATGAATTCCATAGCTAATATAACATACTGACCCAACGGGTCACAGGTAGTCTAGCATATATATATATATATATATATATATATATATATATATATATAACAGTATAGTTACATTGCAAGATTCAAATATTTATTTTTAATGCAAAACAGCTCCTGAAGAAGGTTAAAATTTCGGTACATTTTTTACAGATCCGCTTTGTCATGCAAAAATAAACATTTTTGTTTTTTTTACACGGTGGTCACCACTTATCAAGGCCCGGAAGCCACTCAAGGATAAGGGTTATTGCAAGTACAGTACGTTAGTGTGGAGATTTGATGAAGTGTTTACTTAAGGGGGTGGTTCATTAGGAATTTGTTAACGTTGGACTTGAACACATCCAAGTTGTAGTCAGGTGGGAAGCAGGCAGACGGAACAGAGTTCCACAGACGTGCCGTTCCAAGAAAGAAGCTTCGTTCATGGAATCCACGTTTTGATTTAGGCACAGATAAAGAGTGGGGGAAATTTTTAACAGTGGATTCAGCTAGACGGGTGTTATGTCAATATCGTCTCTTTTCATGTATATACTCTTCAGAAAAATTAGAAAATCTTGCTTAGATAGAAAACGTAGGAGCTGTTTTGCATGAAAAATAAATATTTGGATCTTGGAATGTTACTATATTCTTGTTCTGTTATATTTAACATAGAGTGAGATTTGAAACAGAAATGATTGCTATACACAAAGAGTGAAATATAATTGAAAAAACATATTTACCAAAACAACATATATATATATATATATATATATATATATATATATATATATATATATAATTCGTCTGTTCAGTGGGCTTTATTCAAATGACTGTTGTCAAATATAAAGTATCCCTTCAGTTTCCAGTTAGTGTCGGATATTCAGCATATTGTAGTTATTCCATTCATACATTACTTGTAAGCTGTTTTTAATCGTGTAGTATTATAGTTCGGTTTCCAGATAATGTTAGTCCATCAGGAGAGAATTCACACTGTTTCGGGGCCAGCTTCTTGACAGATTTTTATGTTTTATGTTATGCATGGAATTTTGAATAAAACCCATTGAACTGGCAAATCATCAAGCATTTTGTTTCTTGCTTTCAATTTTAAATTCATATCGGATTTTATCCTTTTATTATATATATATATATATATATATATATATATATATATAAAGTTTTGTGGTTTCATTTTAAATTCTGCAAAAACAACATATAGAGACATATATTCGATTTAAGAATTTATTGCTTGACAAAGGAATATGTAGAAGGGGTTATTTTAATTTCCTTAATCCATGGATTTTCAATAAATTAAACTTATATATTGCTCTGTTCTTAAATATTGAGCTTTTCCTTTTTGGCTAGGATCTCCTTGAAAGTATTACTTCAAGTAATATCTATCAGGATTTTTCATCTGAATTCTATCAGTGTCTTATCTCGCCTATATATATATATATATATATATATATATTTGTAGTCATCGACATACAGTCCTGTTTCATTGTATCACAACTCATCAGTGCCGCTAGACTAGCATCTCTCCCAAACCAAGAATTGAACCTAGAACCATCGTGTTGGCAGTTCTGCCACTCGACCTCGAAAGCGATGCCCGCAAATAACCTGTCCGAATGTCTATTTAAACAAGCATCCATCCACCACTTATACAGTGCTCAAACCGCCTGTTTGTAAACAAACAGCGAGCTTCACATTTTTCAGCCAATTAAGTAGCAGATGAGAATATTTACGATAGTGCTCTACCCAAAGGGCAGGGGAAGGGCTTAATATATATATATATATATATATATATATATATATATATATATAATTTTCGGTATTGTCTAGTAGAAAGAAATTTCATGATAAGAACTTAATACTTATTTATTAATGTTAGAGAAGATCCGATGAAATCAACATAGCAGCATAGGTTTCAAACTGAAAGCCTATCAAATTATTCATGAGAGTATCAACAACAGGATAAGAAGGATGTATGGATATATGAGGTTTTATCAGCGATAAACGATCGCCTGTGGATCGGCCTCTGGAGCGCGGTTTGTTAAAAGGTAAAGACTTCTTTTTTTTTTAACTTTAAAAGTTGAAGAGCTGCAAAGACGTGAGTGGTACCGTTAAAATGAGCGACCTTTTGTGCTTTTTTTTTCCTAGACATAACCACTTATCAAGGCCCAGAGACCACTCGAGGATAAGGATTAAGAGTGTACAGTAGTCAATTAGACAATATAGTAACCATTAGTAATGGAAATTTGGTTAATTTGTTAACTTAAGTGGAACGGCTCACCAAGAACTTGTTTACGTTGGACTTGAAGATAATCAGATTGTAGTCAGCTGGAAAGCAGGAAAACGGAAGACAGTTCCACAGGCGTGCAGTTCTAAGAAAAAAGCTTTCTTTATGGAATCTACGTTTAGGTTTAGGCACAGATAAAGAGTCGGGGGAATTATTGTGCTGCAGAATTTATGTTTCTACATAGTCACCACCATTGCCAATGCACTTTTGGCAGGAGTTCAATGGCGCATCTCTGCTTCTGACGCACGTTCATGACAGGAGTTGCTTTCTTAGTGTCTCACACCGCTAGTATTTGCAACAAAGATTTGAAACTTTCAGGTCATGAATACATAATTTCACACATCATTATTTTTGGAATGCCATAGTTTGATGAGAGATTGTTGAATACTGTGTTTTCATCCGACCGAATAATATCTAGAAATTGCAGAAGCAGCATCTGGTCCAGTTATAAGAATTGAGAAAAAAATGGTACAGAAACTGCTAGCAAGATCAGAAACGATAAGGCATTGTTGCAGAAATATTGAAGAATGCAAGCGAAGACGATTATCCATTTGACATATCTCTACTTATATATAAAAGTGTAGTGTGTGTGTGAGTGTGTATGTATGTGAGTGGGTGTACGTATGTGTGTGTATGTGAGTGTGTGTATGTAAGTGAGTGTGTGTGTGTGTGCATGTATGTGTGTGAGCGTGTGTATGTGAGTGTGTGTGTCTGAGAGAGTGTATGCGTGTGTGAGTGTGTATGTATGTCAGTGTGTGTGTGTGTGAGTGTGTGTGTGTGAGTGTGAGTGAGTGCATGTGTGTATGTGAGTGTACGTATATGTGTGTGTGCGTGTATGTGTGTATGGGTGTGTGTGTATGTGTGTGTGAGTGTGTATGTTTGTGTAAGTGATAATGTGTGTGTGTGTGTGTGTGTGAATGTAAGTGTGAGTGTGTGCATGTGTGTGTGTTTGAGTGCATATGTGAGTGACTGTGTGTGTATGTGTGTGCGTGTGTGTGTGAGTTCGTTCGTTCTCTATGGACTTCGAATCAATTGGACCAATTTTCATGAAATTTCACACAAATGTACTATATGTGTCTGGTAGTGTGCTTAGATGCCTTTGATAAGTATCAAATATCACTAATCGAAAATAATCCGCTTAATGAAGGAACAGTCAGATTTTGAACAAAGTTAACACACTTATACAGCCTGAAATCACAAGTGCATTTGAGAAGCTTTATCACCACACAAACAGAAGAGCCTGGTATATAAAATCAGCAGTAGATTTTTTGATAAGACACGTTTGAAATGAATGTTTCTGTTTAGAGCACAATTGAAACAATAATTGACTGTTGCATTTTAAACTTTAATTAAATTCATTATATAAAAATAATTTTTTATAAACTCAACAGTAGGTTCTCTACAGTGCAATGTAAACTGGATTATATTGGCGATGAAGTCACTGCAGGAGAAACATGTAAAGTTTCTTTCCGATGCTTAGTGGTGAGTCCCGAACTAGAGCAGACGATCGATTTGATTGAAAAATGGTCGATTTCACCTATTTGATTGAAAATGGTTGATTTCACCGATTTGATTGAAAAGTGGTCGATTTCACCGATTTGATTGAAAAATGGTCGATTTCACCGAATTGATTGAAAAATGATCGATTTCACCGATTTGATTGAAATATGGTCGATTTCACCTGATTTGATTGAAAATGTTCGATTTCACCTGATTTGATTGAAAAATGATCGATTTCACCGAATTGATTGAAAAATGATCGATTTCACCTAATTGATTGAAAAATGGTCGATTTCACCGATTTGATTGAAATACGGTCCATTTCACCTGATTTGATTTTAAAAAATCTTTGATTTCACTGATTTGATTGAAATAAGGTCGATTTCACCTGATTTGATTAAAAAATGTTCGATTTCACCGATTTGATTGAAAAATGTTCGATTTCACCGATTTGATTGAAAAATGTTCGATTTTGCCGATTTGATTGAAAATGTTCGATTTCACCGATTTCATTGAAAAATGTTCGATTTCACCGATTGGATTGAAAAATATTCGATTTTGCCGATTTGATTGAAAAATGTTCGATTTCACCGATTTGATTGAAATATGTTCGATTTCACTGATTTGATTGAAAATGGTCGATTTCACCGATTTGATTGAAAAATGTTCGATTTCACCGATTTGATTGAAAAATGTTCGATTTTGCCGATTTGATTGAAATATGGTCGATTTCACCTGATGTGATTGAAAAATGTTCGATTTCACCGATTTTATTGAAAAATGGTCGATTTTGCCGATTTTATTGAAATAAGGTCGATTTCACCTGATTTGATTGGAAAATGGTCGATTTCACCTGATTTGATTGAAAAATGTTCGATTTCTCCAATTTGATTGAAAAATGTTCGATTTCTCCAATTTGATTGAAAAATGTTCGATTTCTCCAATTTGATTGAAAAATGGTCGATTTTGCCGATTTTATTGAAATAAGGTCGATTTCACCTGATTTGATTGAAATATGGTCGATTTCACCTGATTTGATTGAAAAATGTTCGATTTTTCCAATTTGATTGAAAAATGTTCGATTTCACCGATTTGATTGAAAAATGGTCGATTTCTCCAATTTGATTGAAAAATGTTCGATTTCTCCAATTTGATTGAAAAATGGTCGCTTTCACCTGATTTGATTGAAAAATGGTCGATTTCACCGATTTCGATGACAATAAAAATATTGGAAGTGTGGAACATTTGTTAATCATCATTCAATCCCGGGCAACGTTGGGTCTCTCTGCTAGTAGGTCATAAAACAAAGAATTGTTCTAAAAGACTAAGATCTTATGATTCACAATTGTACACGTATATCAGGTCTGTTGCCAAGGTCGCTGGGAAAATGATAGGATCCTTCTACCGCTCAGGAGATATCTCACTACTGATGCAATTCTCTATCTATTCAAAAGCCAAATACGTCCAAGGATGGAGTGCTGCTGCCACATCTGGCCAGGAGCTGCTAAAAACAGTGCTTATCCTGCCTTGACAGAGTACAAAATAGACCGTGGCTTAGTGTGTGATGGCCTTTTCTCTTCCCTGCAACCTCTCTTCCACAGAAGAGACGTTGTGAGCCTGTCTTTGTTTTATCATTATTTCCATGGCAAGTGCTCATCTGAGCTCCAATCTCTGGTCCCCACTTACCAATTTTTCGCGATAAACACCCGTCTACCAAATGCGTGGCGAGAGGTTGATGGCTGCAGGGGCCAATCACGGATTTGGCGCCTCCCCCCCCCCCCAACGGCCGAGCGAAGCCGGATATGAGCGATGAAGTCGTGAAAAAATGCAGCTGGGGGTCTGGGGGGCGCTGTAAGCTCCCCAGCAGGGTACGGGGCTCTGCCCCGGAAAATTTTGCCATTTTAAGGCCTCATTGATGCATTTTTAGCACTAAAATGCATTACTTTATGTTAAAGAATTGCCTTTCTCTCGATTTTTTGGGGGGCATTCAGGGGGGTCATACCATCATTGTCAGACAGTATGCCGGTTAGTACCATGGTGATCCCCTCCCCAAGTTTTGAAAATACACTTAGTACAATTGGTACTAACTGCAGGTTTGGTGTTCGAAAAATCAAATTTAATCAGTATATTGGGTATCTGTAGCAACATGCAACTAATATTTTGACCAAATATAACAGCTAACTTTTCTTCGGCACAAACTTTATGATTTTGTTGACGTTACTGCAGTTTTTCGGGACCAACCAGAATAAAATCAGCATATTCATTTATTCATTCATATTCATTCAATTATTATCATATGTGTCCATTAAGTGCAATCCGGCTGATGGAGTGGTCAGCGTTTATTTAATAATTATAAAGGTCAATAAAATATTCATGTGAAACTGTTAACCATTCTCACCTGTCTGGCACCGATGGTATGCCCCCCTGGGGCTTTATGGAACAAAAATCATCTTTTGTGGGGGGGGGGGGACAATGCCCCCTTGGAGCCGTGCCTGCCCGATAGTATTAACTTCTTCTCCCCCTCATCTGTCAGCGGTGCCCACCATGGTTGGGCGCTGTGGAGAAAATTTTGATCTTCAAAATCCCAGATGGCAGGAAAATGGCCTTCCAGACTTGTTTTTTCCCTTAATCTGCTCCAATAAACAGTGCTAAATTCTAGTATTTGATCATTAAACTTGTTTTAGGACATGTCGAGAAGAAAGGTCAGCTAGAGGAGAGGTTTGGGTCGGAGAGCGAGTCACTCACTGTTGTATTACACTAAACATGCAATCCAATATCAACAGCTTGGCAAAATTAATTATTAATGTTGCAATACAGGATGATACAAATCACGTACATAATGAAACTAATTACACAGCAAAACGAATCATGAAAACAACACAACATAGACATCAAAAAAGAACACAACATAGCGAAAGACAGATTAACGCATTTATTGGAGGATCAAAAAGTTATGGAACAAAAACATCATCTAGGGACGTTTTGAGGCACAAATGGATAAACATGGAAGAAACGTGGAAGTAAATGGTCAGGGCAAAAGGCCCATGCCTAGCTCCTTTGACGATTTCCCGAGTAGGTCAATCAGTCTGTCCCTATCTAGACCCCTCAAAATCTTTCGTTCGATTGACATACGCAGTAAGCCCTCCAATCTCTCTTGGCCCATTGTGGAGCGTAATCTTGTTTTAACCCGTTTGAGGGTTGAGAAAGACCGCTCCGCGGAACAGGAAGTGATGGGTATCGCCACTGCGATGGCATACACGCGAACAAGTGTGGGATATGCATCAATCAACTGAAACTTTGCATTAGTGAGAATAGCTAAACAGTCTATAAATGTGCGAACTTTGGCAGATGCACGATCTTCTGGAGTGACAGTAGCTTCGTGGGATGGATCGCAAAAGCCATCATCACTCTCTGCAGCTGACAGTGACACGTCTTCGCTATCCAGCTCCACGGCGCTGTTGTTATCAAAAATAAACATTTTGAATGCGGATTAAAAGCTAAACAACTCTTTAGCACATTGATGCGAATCAATTCCATACGTGTTGCAAAATTCTCGGATGTTTTGTTCCACATGGACAGTTGTTGGAAATCGTTTCTGGAAATTGGGGAATACTCGGGGAGAAAACACACTGAACGCTTCTAAAACATGCCTGCTTTGCGCAAAACGTTCGTGTATCCCAGAGATGACGGAATCCAACGCGATGTAGAATACATCTCGGCGCCACTTTTCCTGGGCTGATGCAGCAGGCTCATCAAATGCAAGTTCGCCAGGCATGCGTTTCTTCCTTGCAGCACATCTCTCCTCCCATTCAATTTCAGAAAAATCATCTCCAATCCATCCAAAATTCTCTGAGGATCATCTCGAAGTTCATACAGCTGTTTTAACGCAGTGTTAAGTAGATCCAACGCCTTACCAAAGTCTATGTTTACTGACTGTAGTGTGCGACTGAGCGGTCCAGTAATTGCAAATATCTCACGAAAGAGAAATGCGCTAGCCAAAAACTGCTTGGAAGAAAATGTTTACCTCATCCCATCCGCAAGACTCCGTTTTTCCGAATCAAACTTCTTGCCTGCAATTACTGATTCAAGAGTGCGCATCACAGCATCGTAACGCTCCAGAAACATATCAAGAGAAAACTCTCTGGCACTCCAATGGACAGTGTCGATTCGTTTTAGGGAACGTACAAAGAGACCGGCATCTTGTTGATGTTCTTCAAAGATTTGATTAATGGGATGCGACTTTGAGACCATGACATAGAGCGATTGAAGGTTTTCAAATAGTTCTGCGACGTCAACAGATACACATGCTGCATCCCCCAAAACCAAATTTAGAGTATGAGCGTAGCAATGTACAAAAATAACATGTTCTCCGGCAACTTCTTTCAATTTACGTGAAAAGTAAACAAAACAACGGCCCGAGGAACCGGTGTTAGTAAAGAACCGGTGTTAGTAAAAACAAATGTCCCTTCATAAAAAAGAGTCCAGCCGGGAGGCAGAACAAAGACAGTCTGCTTTCTTCCTGCAGGATAAGATTGAAACCATTTATTAGAAATTCCTCTTATGCCGCAGTATTCTAATTTCGCAAGAAGAATTTTGTGGTTGACTGTATCAAATGCCTTTTCAAAGTCTACAAAACTACCACAGGCCACCTCCTTTTTGTCTAATGCATTAAAGATTCGTTCAGTTATTTCTAAAAGAGCATGTTCAGTAGAATGTTTCCTTCTGAAGCCAAATTGGTATTTATAGAGGCACTTGTGTTTCTCTAAAAACTTGTAGACTCGTTCGTGTACAACTTTTTCAAGAAGTTTATTAATATTTGATAATAGAGAAATAGGCCTGTAGTTACCTACCTCTAGTTTTGAGCCCTTCTTGTATATGGAGATGACTTTGGCCAGCTTAAGCATATCAGGAAAAACTCCAGTATTGAGGGAAAGATTGATACACATACACTCCAAATGATGATACACATACACTCCAAATGCATGGAAATGCTAAATTTGCCTTCCAAACAGCCTCAGAAATGGAACAAAGTTGTGTTTATTAAGGTCTTTATTTTAAATTTTCTTGGGTCTCCTACAAAGGGTGCGCCCCCTAAAACCCCATTTTGGCGCCCCCCAGAATGTCCGCTTTCTTTGAGTTCCCAGTATTTATTCGCTAGTGTTGTTTTTATACGGTGTTTTTTATTTTTGAAGGTACTTTTGTGGTCATAGTATCGGGTTTTAAAATCTAGGGAAGTCATGCCTATGTAATATTTTTTGTTATTCGGGTTTTCTTTCGCAAATATTATTGCTTGATAAACTACACTTTTTGTTAGGCATTTATTTTGGACTGTAGTCGAATGGAAAATAATGAGACAAGCTACCACGTGCAGACACTTAGACGACCCATGTAAATTATGCCTCCATGAAAAATTTGCTATCCTGTACTTTAAAGAACCTCAAAATCTATTAAACTGTAGACGAGAAATCGCAAACAACTGTGTTCACAAAATAAAACTCACTCTAGGATAGCGTTACAAAATAGCTTTAAAACTAACATACCAATAGAAAACAAACAAATAAATAAATTAAATAAACATGAATATACATAAACGATCACACATATATGTATATATATATATATGTATATGTGTGTGCATGTGTGTGTGTACACATAGGTATATTTTAAAAAAAAAGAGGGAAAAGATCTACCTTAAACCCCTAACCTAGTTTAAAAACAGATCCTTTGTTCGATAAAATGCATGCCCATTGGCTGATAGGAGGGGGCGCGGTGGATACTAGAAAGCTGATTGGCTAACTAGAAATCCTCAACATATATAAAAACAAGAAGCAACCACAAAATTCGCGCATAAGCCTGACGAATCCTACAGTGGATGAAACGCAGAATATTCAGTGTAGCTTAGTCGCCATATATATTTTATAAATTACTAACTAGCTCTACCTACGTATTGAGCACTTTTGAAGTAAATACTTAAAGTTTACGCATAAATCTATACTTTCGTATATTAAATTTATGTGAGTAAATGAAGTAGTTATATATATATATATATATATATATATATATATATATATATATATATATATGTCACATACAGTACTGTTTCGCAGTTTCACAGCTCATCAGTGCGCCTAGACAGGCAACTACCTCAAGCCAGGATTGAAACCCGACCGCCTGTACGACAGTCGGACTAATTTCTCACCTTGACTGTTATTTGTACAACGTTTCGGTTGATGTATTATTCAGGTATTTAAGTCGTCATGATTCATAAAGGAAAATGGAGGGTTAAATCGTCGTATTCAGGTTCAATTTTTTTTCTTTTTTTTTTTTTACAAAGAAGTCACCATTTATCAAGGCCTGGAAGCCACTGTAGGATAAGGGTTAATGAGTGTACAGTAGTCAAAAGGAACATGTAGTCATCGTTAGTAATGGAAATTTGATAAATTGGATTACTTAAGGGGATGGCTTATGAAGAATTTGTTTACGTTGGACTTGAAGACAATCATATTGTAGTTAGTGGGAGAGGAGGCATGCAGTTTTATGTTCATGGAATTCTGTGTTCATGGAATCTACGTTTAAGTTTAGGTAAAGATAAAGAGTAGGGGGAATTATTAATAGTGGTTTCAACTAGACAAGTGTTTTTCATGAAAGTCAGGATAGTGGGGACTATAGATTGGAGTTCAGACAAGCACTTGCTATGAAAATAATGATAAAGCAAAGATAGGCTCACAACGTCTCTTCTGTGGGAAAGAGGTTGCAGGGAAGAGAAAAGGACATCCCCCACTAAGCTACGAAGTCTATTTTGAATTCTGTTAAGGCAGGATAAGCTGCTTCTAACAGCTTATCCTGCCCAGATGTCGCAACGGAACTCCATCCTTGGACGTACTTGGCTCTTATACAGATAGAGAATTGCATCAGGAGTGAAATATCTACTGGATCAATAGAATGATCCCACCATTTTTCCAGCAGCGTTGGCAATGGATTTGATGTAGGTGTTCCATCTTAGATCAGGAGTAAAGGTCAGACCTAGAAGCTTGTCAAAACATGGAGCCTCCCCAAGACGGGAGCCATTCATTTCAATTGATGCCAGATGAGGATCAGAGCATTGATGATGGAAAGATAGAAGCTTGGTTTTAGATGCATGAAAATTAACCAACCACCTTTTTCTCCATTGCACCACGTGATCAAGATCGGGGGGAAAGAATCAAAGAGAACTTAGTCATCTATGGCTTTTAAAGTGTTGCCACAGATGATAGTGTTGTCAGCATAAATGTCTACAAATGATCTTAGGATGTGATTTGGGAGATCATTAATGTAGATCAGGAAGAGAGTTGGGCCCAGGATGGACCCTTGAGGCACTCCAGCATTAATACTGTAAGCCTCTGATTTCTGCCCATCAACCACTACTCTTATGAACCTATCAGAGAGAAATGATTTAATAATTGAGAAGACATATCCAGCTATACCATAGCTGGAGATTTTTTGGAGTAGACCTTTATGCCATACCTTATCAAAGGCCTTTGATATGTCAAGAGCAATTGCCCTAGAAAGAAAACCTCCATTAAGAGATTCGCTAATCCTATTAGATATAACTGTTCGCACATCTGCTGTAGATCTAGCATATTGCATGTCACTAAGAAGGTTATTTTTGCTAAGGTGGTGACTGCTTCTCTATTTAACACAGATTCCAGCAACTTACTCATGACGTACAGGAGACTGATTGGTCTGTATTGAGAGAGAAATGAGCGATCACCTGATTTTTTTAAATACAGGACATACTGATGAGGTTTTTAAGGGTGTTGGGAAGCAATTCTCCTTAAGAAAACGCTTAAACAGCTTCATAAGTATGAGAGCTAGTTCTGGCTGAAACTTTTTGAGCACTATAATAGGAACGCCGTCAGGGCTAGTTGTTTTACTGGAATCCAGGTTTTTGATTAGCTTGGCAACACCATGTACAGATATTTGTATGTCGTATAAGAAGAAAAAATATGAGGAGTTGGCAGCCCTGATTGCATAGAGTAAAATTAGTTGCAAAGTTTTTCTCAAGGAGTTTGGCTTTATCTGATGCTGACGAGATTATTTCAGGTCCATTGATGATTATTGGGATAGAGCACACACTTCTATTCAGGACCCTGTTTTTTATTTGCCAAAATTCGTGGGAACCAAGCCACTGCTTAGCTACTTTGGACTTGACGGACTGAGCATACAAATCTCTCGCATTGTTTATTACTCTTTTACATTGGTTGCTGGCAGTCCTGAAGGCGGCTCTAGTCTTAGTACATCTATTACATTGGAAGCAATGGAAATATTGATTTCTGTGTGCACATTCTGGATAGAAACATGGCTGGCTGTTAGGTTTTTCCTGAAATATTTTGGAGAGTATAAAACGGTCCATACCTACAATTAACCATTTCATCAGGTCTGATACTATGGAGCACATGTTCTTTTTAAACATGGAATGTAGTGGTAGATCTGATATAAATGAAAGCTATACCATAGAGTATCAACATTTCATACGATGTAGAGTTATGTTGAAGGACTTATTATATTTTGTTTTTATCTTAACAGAAACAACTGTGTAATCGGAAGATCCCGGTGGGGATAAAATGGAAGATGAACATAGTTCAGAGCAAGTTGTGAGAAAAAGATTTAGGAGACTTGCATACTGATTATCAGTGTCGGGCACATAGGTGGGTTCGTGAACAATCTGAGTTAGATCATAGGCAATGGAGAAATCATGACAGAACCCTCCCCCCTCATCATCTGTCTTGATTGAGTAGGCTAACCATTCCACATTGTGAACGTTGAAGTCTCCCCAGATATGAATGTTAGCCAAAGGATGAGCAGACAGGATGTGGTCAATTTTCTCAGATATGCTCTTAAAGATAGTAACTCCACTGTTATGGGGATGATAGAGGGCAAATATAAACGCAGTGGTTTGAGCAAGTGCAATCCAAAAGTACATATAGGGTCTTCTTTGGACATGTCCCGACCGCATGGGAAGCCATCTCTAATATAAGCACATATTTCATGCCCATGTCGACCTTGGGGGTCAGATCAGAATATCCTTTAATTACGAACTCATCTAGGGAAATAGGCGGCCCAATGCCAGTTTCATTTAAGAAGAATAAGTCTGGTTTGCTTTCCTGTAATTGGATTTCAACCTCTGGAAGATTGGAATGTAATCTCAGGATGTTGGAGAATGAAACATGGTAGTGGGGTTTATGTTGGAATTTGAAGTTCTGGGTTTAATCGTGTATTCTTTCTGGAGACTTTTCATGATGGAGTTTTAGGATTTGTGGAATAGATCGACAAACTTGATTAGAGCAGGGTAGAGAGGGAAAGTAACGAAGAAAAAGAAGTGAAGAACTATTTTTGTAGATCATGATAAGGTAAAGCCTCTAATATTGCATCGAGAAGCCCTACCAGAAGCTACTGCATGGTCCAGAATCCATTCACCAAATGGCAATACAGCAGCCCCGGTACTTTGCACCTGCTGATAGGATGGCCTCCTTAGTGGTTAATCCAAGGTTTGGGCCCCTGACTATCAGGTAGATAATGTCAGCCCAGAAAAACTTTTACCACCAGCACCCTTATTAGTGACATGGTTATAAAGGGAGAAATAGAAACAGAAACTTTCCGACATCTCAGACGACTGTTCATGCAAAAATACTGCTGATTAAAATACAGGTTTTTCTTCTCCCTTTTGTCAGGAAAATCACTCATTCTTAACAGAGACTAAGAGACAAATTAGGAGAAGTGAGAGTTACGGAAGCTGCCGAATACACATCCATCAAAAATGCATTATCTACTCCCATGAAAAAATAACTGATAATAATAATAAGTATTCTACTCAGTAGAAATTCAATTGACATGTTTAGGGTAAAGTATGGCGATAAGTTCTCCTCTCACTAACTGAAGAAAAGAAATTCAGTTGGCAAATTTAATGTGTGTAATTCTTGAGCAACTCAACTAAATTTCCTTGAGTCATTCCCAACTTGATTTGAATGGAAATTATCTACCCCTTTTTGCTAACATTCGACGCTAGGCGGCACATTTATTAGTATGAATATTTGAAAAGTATACTTAAAAATGTAATGGTGTCGGCAGTTGTTTTTTGTTGTTGTTGCAAAAGGAATGTGGGAAGACGTTGAATTCAAAATTGGAGAATGCGTTTATTTTGAGGAAAAATTTAGCAAGTGAATCACAGCAATAAATTCCAATAATAAATTTTAACAGTAGTATTGGGGGGGGATACCAGGTGCAAGTGTAGAATGAAAAACAATTGGATAAATAAATTAATACATAATTGAAAGAAAAACAGACATTTTAAAATAATTTTATTAATGCTTATTGATATGATAAAGTGAAGCTGATTTATTTTGCAAAGTTTATCATCGATAACATTGCACTGAAATTCCAATCAACTTCATCGATTACATACTTTATCTGACCCATTTTTTACTTTAGTAACAGATAAACCTAGATATATATCAGTAATTTCTATTGGTTAATCATCTATGTTCATTAGCTAATTAGATCAAAATCAATCATCAAACATCTTGATAAACAGAAAATGAAATTACTGAAACTATGTATTAGTTGTCCTATATTAAAAAAACAGTGAGGATTTTAAACTTCCATAATGGTTAAGTGTGCAAGACTGAGTTTATGAGTTTGAACATCCAATGGATCATATTATTCTGATTTTGTCCATAATTGAACTTATTTTAAATTAAAATATAATTGGATCATTTACTTTTACGTGTTCTTTTATCTGTATTTTACAGAAATTAAGATGCTGGTGATGCTGGGTACCACTGCTAGCACATAATATAATTTAAATAGTGCATTAAATATTTAATGATGCTAGAGTTTAATGAGTACATTAAATATTGAATGAGGCTGGAGTTAAATGGGTGCATTAAATATTTAATAGGGCTGAGTTTAATGGGTACATTAAATATTTAATGGTGCTAGAGTTTAATGGATGCATTAAATATTGAATGAGGCTGGAGTTTAAGGGGTGCATTAAATATTTAATAGGGCTGAGTTTAATGGATGCATTAAATATTTAATAACGTTCTAATTGATAGTTTGGTAATTTTGTCCTCTTTCCATGATAGACAGGCATTGGAAGTACTCTCTACCCACATTCTCATAAGCCTTTTAATTTAATACTAGCAGGACCCGTTAACCGGTGTGGCCTGGTGGATGCATGACAGATCCAGAACAGAATCGTTAACAACAAAAACAAATTAAACTAAGATTGTTGTAAGTGGCCACTGCCATCCCTGGAAATTTGTGTACACTGGGGGCCGTGGCCCAAATGAAATAATCTGGCTTTCACTATCGGGCATTTTTTTTTTCTGGCAGCAGCTAGTGGAGAGCCATTGTCTATGATTGTCAGTACTGTTGATTACTGGCGATTAGTGTTGGTTTGGGGTGATCATCTGTAGGTACTGGCTGGTTATAAAGAAAGTATTTAATAACTATCGATGAGAGAATCTTTTAAGTCGGCCAGCGTTTTTCTTCTCGGAATACTGCAAGCAATTTTTTTTCTAAAAGTAGATCTAGCACATTTTCTAATGAATAAAATACTCCACAAAGTGTTTAATCAGTTCTAAAAAGAAAGTTTCGACATGATAAGTCACAGCTTTGTAACATAGATAATCGATCAAGAATATGAAATTTAATTTAATCGACAACTGCGGGGAAAGATGCAACAAATGAAATATAGCATCGGTAAAATCTTGATAATCGCTAAAAAATAGAAAATTAGATATTGGTACCCGTAAAAGAAAAAAATGATTTATGGCTGTTTTGGGTTTGGGGTAGGGGCATGTCGGTGTTTTGTGCATATTTACATTCTCAAACCAATGCTGTCTTTACATTTTGAGAGTGTTTCGTCCGAGCAAGGAAAGAGCAATATGTGTTTGATTACAGTTTATGTTAATTCCACATGCACAAGGAAAGAGTAAGCAATGCTTGTTAAAATGCTAATAATTCCTAAACCTTTTATTAGAGTTCACCATAGCAAAATTGTTAGGGTTCCAGTATTTAATGTTTAAATTTTGAGCGATTACCAAGACTTCATAGACGTTATGTATAATTTGTTTTTACTCATGCATGTATGGCAACTTAGTTTGAACAATTCTGAATTGTTCAAACTAAGTTGCCAGTATTTATGAAACAATAGGATAATTTTAACGTTACCAGGTGTTTAATTTCTTTGTTTGAAAAATGAATATGTTTGTATTTGTTTGTTTTTTTTTGCACTGTAGTTTTTTTTTACAGCATCTATTATTAATTTGTTAGGTGAAAGTATGTAATAGTTGCAAAACAATATCCCCTCTTCACGTTTTTAATGGGTTTATAAATAATCACATGATTAATTTATTGTACTTCAGTAAATGCATAAGTCAAAAAAAAAATGAATATAATGAATGTCCAAAGAGGAAAAGTATGATTAAATAAATAATCAAATACGTGAACATTATTCATCAAACTGCGGCATATATGTCTTGTGCAAACAGTAAGCAAAAAGACGCAACAGACGGGAAAAAATTTGAAGAAGAAAAAGAAGAAAAAAAGAAGTTTTGATGAACGGCATGAGATGAATGCAGCTGGTTTGTGTTCTAAGTTAAGTGCACAGTGGTTGAAGGGTTGAGGCTGAATGGTTTCATTGATTTCTATTGATAATGCGTACACCTGCATGCAGCAAGGGGTCACGAGGCAGGACAGTTTATTTTAAGTGCAAGTTGGTTAATGTGAGTTACCGCCCCCCTCACATGCACCATAAAATAAATAAGGACGCATATGCATTTTCTAGTTTGAGTCTTCAGGTCGACTGTCTACAGTCTACAGTTAGAAAAGTAGATTCCGAGATGAAAGATTTCTTGTGTGGGTAGCGAGAGATGGGGATGGATGGCAGATAAACCAATAGAAAAATTCTCATCCTCCTTCTAAGGATGAGCAGAGAATAGGGACGTGACTTCAAGCATGAAGCTGATTAAAGTTCCAATTGTCCAGAGAAATGAGACTTGCATCTGTTGTTATGCATGACAGAGCTTTTGCTTCAGGGGAGCCAATTTCAGGACACAAACCACAAGAGGACATGGTCAGGAGATGTGATGAATATATAAAAGGTATATTCTGATTCGTTTTTATAAACCCCTCAAAAGGGCTGATATGTCGTAAAGTGAACATTGACCATTGACACAATATAAACAGACAACCCTTCCCACCATGCAAAATTTTAGCATGATTTTTTTGTCATAAAAAAACAACAGGCATTCGTCTACTACACGTAACTAGATTTATACTCACATTAATTTATACACACATGCCCCAAACAACTTATTGGCAAAGTTGACAGTTGGAATGGAAGAAGTTGGTTAAGAGTGGGGTGTCTGTGCAGTAAGTGGGGGAGAGGGAAGCAAAGAAAAATCTAATAGGAAATTCAGGCCCCACATCTTTAAAGGGATACTACAAATTGCTCTAGACACTTGACAGGAGGAGCAACTCATCCGGAAGGAAAACTATCAAATTTTGGAAAAATGTTGGAACTGATGTCGAAGGAGGACGGCGATGGAGGAGTAGTATACTTGTTTTGTTTTTTTTATTTTATAAAAGATGAAAGTAAAAGGTTCGTTCAAAAAAGAAAAAAAATAATTACTGAAAAGGAAAAAAGATGAGGAGAAAAAAAGGAAAGAATTTATTAAAAATGAAAATAACATAATTGAAATAAAAAAAGGAAAGAATTTATTAAAAAATTAAAAATAAAATAATTGAAATAAAAAAGGAAAGAATTTATGAAAAATGAAAAATAAAATAATTGAAATAAAAAAGGAAAGAATTTATGAAAAATGAAAAATAAAATAATTGAAATAAAAAAAGGAAAGAATTTATGAAAAATGAAAAATAAAATAATTGAAATAAAAAAGGAAAGAATTTATTAAAAATGAAAAATAAAATAATTGAAATAAAAAAGGAAAGAATTTATGAAAAATGAAAAATAAAATAATTGAAATAAAAAAAGGAAAGAGATCATGAGGAATGAAAACTGATAAAAATTGAAAAGGAAAAAAAATGGATAGAAAAACATGTTTACAGCAGACGATAAGAATGAAAGAAACAGGAAAATAATTTTTTAAAAAATTGAAGTGAGAACAAAAACAGATGAACCAAAAAAAAATAGGAAAATTTGAAAAGAATAACAACAACAACAACTACAATAACAACAACAACAACAACAATAAAGATTGGACATTAATGATTTGATTTGTCTTAGCTGAAATAATTTAAAAAATTGCAAGTTATATTGTACTAGAGTGACCCTTGTCCCGGCGTTGCCCGAGAAAACGGATCAAATAAAAAACCCAATTCACAGAAATAAAGTGATCAGAAAGGACCTGAAAATCTACTTATATGTCAGATGCTATGTCCTTCATGAAAACAATTAGAATAAATGCGGTTTATGTCGGATTATCCACTCATTCTAATGAATAAAAAGGTTTGATTATAATTCCATTTTATAAACCTTCAGATGCGTTTTACTTTTTTTTTGGTGTATATATTCTTAAGTTAAAATAGCACCGGAAAATGGCACGGTAAAAATAGCATAGGTGAATAAATAATTAAAAAAATTTCACAGGGAAAAATACAGATGAAAATCTCACAATGAGTTTATTAGAACCTTAGATAGAATAAAAAGTATTTAGAAGTAGATGATAACGCTTAAATAAATTCCCTTACTGTCCAAAATGAGAGTCTACTTTTTAGGCAATTATGTAGGAACGTCCCGGGGGGAGGGAAAGATCATTAAGAAATTAGACTGGAGAATCAATTTCGCATATGAATTTAACATAAAACGACCATCCCTTTCCTTTCAGGCTGTTCTAACATTTTTATATCAATTAACTAATTTATTTATCACTAACCCTAAGTCCGACTGACATAATCGTAAAACTACATTCTAAGTCTCTTTAAAAAGTAGAACTTGTTCAAAGAACACACAGCATTTATTGCTCATTGCCCAAAAATGAACAAGGAACCACATGTGCCATGCTCAAATAGGGAACACGTACTCAAACTTGACTCCTCTGTGTACAGACAAGTTCGCTACTTTAATCTATATTTGATTGCGGTGAAGTATTTTAGTTTTTTATCTCTTACTTTATTCAGGGTTTCAACAGTATATAATCATTATGAACCCTGCATAGGAAGGGTACTCCAACTAGTCATATATATGCATTAATATGACGACATACTTATGACTACACAGAGACACTTGTGTTTAATTCCTGATGGAATAGATATATTAAAAACTAAAATAATAGTTACATTTTATTAGGGAAGAAATTGGGTAGCAAACGCTTTCCTAATATACGTAATATGCGTAATATACGTAATATACGTAATATGCGTAATTTTTTTTTTTTTTTTTTTTTTTTTATTACATTTTCACCCCAAACAAGGCAAATTGCCACTTTGGTGTAGGGGGCTACTATCAGGGGCAACAACTACTGGGGTACTATGTAGGGATTTGGGCAGCAAGGTGTCGGTTCACGTTACACTTGAACTTCTGCACGTCAGTACTGTTGGGGAAGCAGGGACCTGGAATGGAATTCCAGAGTCTTGCGGTTCTGGGGAAGAAACTATTGGAGTAAAAAGATCTTTTACATCTAGGGACCTCTACAGTGTGGGGGTGGGATCTAGTAGCCTGTCGGGTTTGTCGAGGGTGCTCGCGTCGTGGGGGCACAAGTGATTGCAGTTCATCAGAGCATTCACCACTAAAATACTTGTAGAACAGGCAGAGGGATGCAACATTTCGTCGATGGGACAGAGGCTGAAGCTTAGATGCCAGTTCAGGGCCTATCAGATTTGCGACTCTCTTTTGAACCTTGTCAAGGAGCGAGAGACTAGTAGCAGATGCACCAGCCCAGATGTGGCAGCAATACTCCATACATGGGCGAATGGTGGCCTTATAGAGGTACAGAATACTTTCGGGTGTTAGTAGTTTTCTAGCACGGTAGAGAGAGCCTACCTTTCTTGCAGCGGCCCTGGCAATGCCTTCAATGTAATTGTTCCAACTCATGTTTCCTGTGAACGTTAGGCCAAGGAGTTTGAAAGATGGACTCTCAGATAAAGAGTCGTTGGCCATTGCTATTGGTGGTAGAGAGGGTTTCTTGTAATTATTGAATGAAACTAGTTTAGTCTTGGCAGCATTGAACGCGACCAACCACTTTTGTCCCCATTCCACTACAGATTGGAGGTCTTCCTCTAGTGTTTCTGCCATTTCTTTAGAAATGTGTTCATTCGTCTTCCTGTCGTGTCTGCCATAGAGTGTAGTGTCATCAGCATATATACCCATCTCAGAGGCAATGTTGTCGGGGAGGTCATTTATGAATATCAGGAACAATAGAGGTCCAAGGATAGAACCCTGGGGCACTCCCGCATTTATATCATATTGTTTAGATGTGCGACCGTCGAGGACTACCTGGATTTTTCTCTTATCTAAGAAGGATTTAATTATGTTAAGTATTCTACCAGTGATACCGTATGATCTGATTTTACTGAGGAGACCCTCATGCCATACCCTGTCAAAAGCCTTAGATATATCTAGAGCTACCGCTCTGCCTTCCCCCGCTTTGTCCAGTGATTGGTATATACGTTCAGAGATCACGGTGAGGATGTCTGCTGTGGAACGGGCTTGTCTAAATCCATATTGTTTGTCAGTCAGTAGTTTAGCATCTGTAAGATGATGGACTAGAGCATGGTTAATTATGGTCTCAAATATTTTGGCAAAAAGTGGGAGGAGGCTAATGGGGCGATAATTTGATGGGTCTGTCCTTTCGCCAGAATTCTTGAATACTGGTACAACAGAAGCAGTTTTCCAACAGCCCGGAAAGCAAGCTTCATTAAGACATTTGTTGTAGAGTTTGGAGAGAACTGGAGCTACTTCGGCTGAGCACTTTTTTAATAGCACAGCTGGGATAAGATCGGGTCCACATGCTTTTGAGGTGTCAAGGTTTTTTATGATAGCATGCACCTGAGCAGGGGTGGTTTTCAGATCGTCTAGTGTGGCGTCTGTCCGCATAGGAAAGTCAGGTAGGGGGTGGTTGGAAGGGTCCAGTGTGGAGTTTGAGGCAAACCGACTGGCAAGCATGTTAGCCTTGTCGGTTGCTGAGGAGACAACCTCTATACGTAATATACATAATATGCGTAATATACGTAATATACATAATATACATAATATGCATAATATACGTAATATTCATAATATACGTAATATGCGTAATATACGTAATATGCGTAATATGCATAATATACGTAATATGCGTAATATACGTAATATGCATAATATACGTATTATGCGTAATATGCATAATACGCGTAATATAAGTAATATGCGTAATATATGTAATATGCGTAATATGCGTAATATACGTAATATGCATTATATACGTAATATACGTAATATGCGTAATATACATAATATACGTAATATGCGTAATATACGTAATATGCGTAATATACATAATATGCGTAATATACGTAATATGCGTAATATGGGTAATATACGTAATATGTGTAATATACGTAATATACGTAATATACGTAATATGCGTAATATGCGTAATATACGTAATACACGTAATATACGTAATATGCATAATATACATAATATACGTAATATGCATAATATACATAATATACGTAATATGCGTACTATGCGTAATATACGTAATATGCTTACTATGCATAATATACATAATATGCGTAATATGCGTAATATGCGTAATATACATAATATGCGTAATATACGTAATATACGTAATATGCGTAATATATGTAATATGTGTAACATACGTAATATGCGTAATATACGTAATATGCATAGTATTCATAATATACGTAATATGCGTAATATACGTAATATGAATAATATGCGTAATATACGTAATATACGTAATATGCGTAATATACGTAATATACGTAATTTGCATAACATGCGTAATATACGTAATATGCGTAATATGCGTAATATATATGTAATATACGTAATATGCATAATATACGTAATATATGTAATATACGTAATATACATAATATACGTAATATGCGTAATATGCATAATATACGTAATATGCATAATATGCGTAATATGCGTAATATGCATAATATACGTAACATGCATAATATACGTAATATACGTAATATGCGTAATATGCATAATATACGTAACATGCGTAATATGCGTAACATGCGTAATATATGTAATATACGTAATATGCGTATTACACGTAATATACGTAATATGCATAATATACATAATATACGTAATATGCGTAATATGCGTAATATATGTAATATGCATAATATACGTAATATGCGTAATATACGTAATATGCATAATATAAGTAATATGCGTAATATACGTAATATGCGTAATATGCGTAATATACATAATATGCGTAATATACGTAATATGCATAATATACGTAATATACGTAATATGCGTAATATGCATAATATACGTAATATACGTAATATGTGTAATATGCATAATATGCGTAATATACGTAATATATGTAATATGCGTAATTTGCATAATATGCATAATATACGTAATATGCGTGATATGCGTAATATGCATAATATACATAATATGCGTAATATACGTAATATGCATAATATACGTAATATGTGTAATATGCGTAATATGCGCAATATGCATAATATACGTAATATGCATGATATACGTAATATGCATAATATACGTAATATACGTAATATGTGTAATATGCGTAATATACGTAATATGCATAATAAACATAATATACGTAATATGTGTAATATGTGTAATATACGTAATATGCATAATATGCGTAATATGCGTAATATGCATATATGCGTAATATACGTAATATACATAATATGAGTAATATACATAATATGCATAATATACGTAATATACGTAATATACGTAATATGCGTAATATACGTAATATGCGTAATATGCATAATATACGTAATATGCGTAATATACGTAATATGCATAATATACGTATTATGCATAATACGCGTAATATACGTAATATGCGTAATATACGTAATATGCGTAATATGCGTAATATGCGTAATATGCATTATATACGTAATATACGTAATATGCGTAATATACATAATATACGTAATATGCGTAATATACGTAATATGCGTAATATACATAATATGCGTAATATGGGTAATATACGTAATATGTGTAATATACGTAATATACGTAATATGCGTGATATGCGTAATATGCGTAATATACGTAATATACGTAATACACGTAATATACGTAATATGCATAATATACATAATATACGTAATATGCGTAATATGCGTAATATACGTAATATGCTTACTATGCATAATATACATAATATGCGTAATATGCGTAATATGCGTGATATGTGTAATATACATAATATGCATAATATGCGTAATATACGTAATATACGTAATAAGCGTAATATATGTAATATGCGTAACATACGTAATATGCGTAATATACGTAATATGCATAGTATGCATAATATACGTAATATGCGTAATATACGTAATATGAATAATATGCGTAATATACGTAATATACGTAATATGCGTAATATACGTAATATACGTAATATGCATAACATGCGTAATATACGTAATATGCGTAATATGCGTAATATATATGTAATATACGTAATATGCATAATATACGTAATATATGTAATATACATAATATACATAATATACGTAATATGCGTAATATGCATAATATACGTAATATGCATAATATGCGTAATATGCGTAATATGCATAATATACGTAACATGCATAATATACGTAATATACGTAATATGCGTAATATGCATAATATACGTAACATGCGTAATATGCGTAACATGCGTAATATATGTAATATACGTAATATGCGTATTACACGTAATATACGTAATATGCATAATATACATAATATACGTAATATGCGTAATATGCGTAATATATGTAATATGCATAATATACGTAATATGCGTAATATACGTAATATGCATAATATACGTAATATGCGTAATATACGTAATATGCGTAATATGCGTAATATACATAATATGCGTAATATACGTAATATGCATAATATACGTAATATACGTAATATGCGTAATATGCATAATATACGTAATATACGTAATATGTGTAATATGCATAATATACGTAATAAACATAATATATGTAATATGCGTAATTTGCATAATATGCATAATATACGTAATATGCGTGATATGCGTAATATGCATAATATACATAATATGCGTAATATACGTAATATGCATAATATACGTAATATGTGATATATTCGTAATATGCGCAATATGCGTAATATACGTAATATGCATGATATACGTAATATGCATAATATACGTAATATACGTAATATGTGTAATATGCGTAATATACGTAATATGCATAATAAACATAATATACGTAATATGTGTAATATGTGTAATATACGTAATATGCATAATATGCGTAATATGCGTAATATGCATATATGCGTAATATACGTAATATACATAATATGCGTAATATACGTAATATACGTAATATACGTAATATGCATAATATACGTAATATACGTAATATGCGTAATATGCATAATATACGTAATATGCATAATATACGTAATATGCATAATATGCGTAATATGCATAATATATGTAATATGCGTAATATACTAAATATACGTAATATGCGTAATATACGTAATATGCATAATATACGTAATATACGTAGTATGTGTAATATGCGTAATATACGTAATATGCGTAATATACGTAATATGCGTAATATGCGTAATATGCGTAATATATGTAATATGCATAATATGCGTAATATGCATAATATACGTAATATGCGTAATATACGTAATATGCGTAATATGCGTAATATGTGTAATATACGTAATATACGTAATATACGCAATATGTGTATATATAAAACAAACGACTTAAGGTGAAACGGTTGGGCATGTTCAAATTGCCTTCAAGCGGAGTCCGTGCCATAAATCACTAGAAGAGACAATGGGGAATTACAGCTTTCCACAAAGAAATTGTAAAAAACAAAGACAACTGTACATGACATCTTACAAGCTACACAGTTGTAGGGCGTTGATTAAAGTCAAAACCTGTCTGACTTCTCGAACACCCTGTGTATTTTATTATCATCCATTATTATTATTTACTCCCTGGGAGCAGTCCTGGATATGACCTAAAACTATATCCGATGGTGAAGCCCCACCTTGGGGGCCTTGGGGAGTGTGGAGCCACCCTTTAATTGCCATTGCTCCCAGATCCACACTGACCCGGAGTGGTAGTACCTGTTAGGGTCCCAACTATGGGTTAAATAGAATCTTACTTTAAAAAAAAAAATACTCCATTAAAAATCGTTCCTCAAAATAACTAGATTCGGCATTAAATAACCTGAAAAAGGTTGATATGCCGTAAAACAAAAACAACCAACCAACCAACCAACCACTGGGAGCATTCACACAAGCCATCATCAAATATTGCTCTCCGAGAACAACTTGTGGTGTTCCCTGGAGTCTAAGTGACAACAAGTCTCCCCAGATTTCCAGTGCTTTCCACCTCTTTCAATAACCTTTGCAAAAGAATTTGCGTTATCACAACAGTCGCGTACCATTGATTTCTCGTTGGCGGCTACCATTGGTCTTCACTGGAATTTGGGTAGCAATAAGCTTCCCCAAGGTCCCAGTCCTCTTTGCATATCTCCAGTGGAGGTCTGGGTAGTGCTTTCTCTCCTCGGTCTTTTCCTCCTCCTTGACTCTTATTATGGTAACACTTACAGGAGTAGGAAAAAAAAGGTGGGGCGGTTTTTTAATTTATACAGTTTTTTTTTTCATGATTTTATGTGATATTACTGCATCATGTGATGCATCTGTAGCCGTTTCTGTCTGCAGTTTGTATGTAGTTCATGTGTGCTGTTAGTCTCCACATTCAATGGTTTTCCTTAATATTTCTGCAGTTTTCATTATTGCAATTTGTTGTATTTTCTCGGTCATCCCTCTGATTCCAATCTCACCCACTTTTTTTTTCCAAAGTTTTTTGGTATAGTTCCTAGCTCACCTATTATTAGTAGTGTTATTTTTACTTTCTTAATTTTCCAAATCCCTTTGAGCTCTCTGGTTAGTTCTGTGTATTTGCTCTGCTTCTCATTTTCATTTTCCCTCTGTGGTCTGCTACAATGGCAAAATCTACAATCTGGCAGGTCTTTTCCTTCTCGTTAACTATTATGACATCTGGTCTTCTTGCTTGGATGGGTTTATCCGTTTGTATATCTATGTCCCATAGGATCTTGTGACTTTCATTCTTCATTACTGCTGCCGGCTTGTGTTTGTACCATTTGTCTGTGTGTTCAAAATTCATTTGTTTTGCATGATTGCCAATGTACTGTCTTCCCCACTTGATCGTGTCTATTTTTATATTCTTTTTGGGCTAGTTTGCTGTATTCACTTATTATGTGGTTCATTGTTTCGTCTTTTTGTCCGCAGAGTCTGCATTTGCTGTTTTCTTGTATCTTGTCGATCTTTGCTTTAATGTGGTTGGTTCTAATTGCATTATCTTGTGCGGCTGTTATTAGTGATCTAGTTTCCCTGTTAAGGTTTCCTTTTTGTAGCCATTTCCAAGTGTTTTCGTTTGTCTCTTCTTTTGTAATCCTTATGAATCGTCCATGTAGCAGTTTCTTTTGGTGTTCTGCATTAGATATTTTTCTAATTCTTTTTTCGTGTTATTTACAGTCTTCTATACAGACCAGTCCTCTTCCTCTGTTTTTCCTTTTCACATATAGTCGGTCAGTATCATCCTTTGGGTGTAGTGCATTGTGCATCATCATTAGTTTCCTAGTTTTCTGGTCGAGATTCCTTAGTTCTTCTTTAGTCCAGTTTATAAAAGGTCCAGAGTATTGTATCAATGTTTATATTCCTTTAATTAGGTTTCAACTATTTAGTTTGGTTTTGAGGAGTTTTCTGGTTTTTCTGAGGTATTCCTTTTCAATTTTCTCTTTCATTTCCATTGCTTTGATGGCGTCTGCATCCAGCATTCCTAGGTATTTGTAGCTGTCTTGTTCACCTAGTGCCCTCATTTCTGTTTGATTGGGCAGTACTATACCTTCTGCTGCTTCTAGTTTTCCCCTCTTGATGGTGAGCAGTATGCACTTTTCCATGCCGAATTCCATTTGAACATTAGATGGTTCATTCTTTCTTCTATGTTAGTGAACTTATATCTGGCTTAGCATTTTCTTAGGATGTTGTTCAGGTGCATGATGGCTATAATGAACAGTAATAGTGATAGGGAATCACCTTGGAAGATTCCTCTTTGTGGGTTGATTTCAGTTATGTATTGTCCATTAGCTGTAAGTTGAAGTCTCCATTTTTTCATTGCATTTTCTAAGGAGTATTCACACAAGCCATCATCAAAGATTGTTCTTTGAGAACAATTTGTGGTGTTCCCTGGAGTCTGAGTGACAACAAGTCTCCCCAGATTTCCAGTACTCTTCACCTCTTTCGATAACATTTGCAAAAAAATTTGCGTTATTACAACAGCTACTTACCATTGATTTCTCGTTGGTGGTGACCATTGATCTTCACTGGAATTTGGGTGGCAATAAGCCTCCCCAAGATCCCAGTCTTTTTTGTGGAGGTCTGGTTAGTGCTTTTTCTCCTCAGTCTTCTCCTCCTCCTTGAACCTCATTATTTAGTGTGATGCCTGTTTATGGTGACTGCAGTTTTTTCATTTATGCAGTTTGTTTTCATGATTTCATGTAATGTTACTTTGTGTTTTACATCTGTAGCAGTTTCTGTATCCAGTTTGTGTGTAGTTTATGTGTGGTGTTTGTCTCCACATTGTTATTAATATTTCTGCAGTTTTCATTATTGGAATTCATTGTATTTTCTCGGCCATCCCTCTGATTCCATTGATTTCTCGTTGGCGGTAATCATTGGTCTTCGCTGGAATTTTGGTGGCAATAATCCTCGTCAAGGTTCCAGTCCTCTTTGCACTCATCCGGTGGAGGTCTGGCTAGTGCATTCTCTCCTCTCTCTTTCTATTATTATTATTATTATTATTATTATTATTATTATTATTAATACATACAGTCACTAGTGTTTCATCCTTTCAGGAATCATTAGTGCAGGGAGTTATGATTACAGCTGGTCGGGAAATTCAAACCCGGCCATAAAGTCATCTCTGACTCCATTAGCAAAGTACAAACCATACAGCCAACGTTAACTGCGAGAAATATAGTTGAAATCAACATCTATATAATTTTTTAGACGAAGAGAGTGAACTTATGATTATAATATCATGACCTCCGCAAAAGATTGATAAAGGAGTCTTACTCCGAAATATATTTCTTTAAAAATAAACATCCGTTTATTTTATAAAAAATTTCGCGTTGCAGTTTTGGCTTCAAATGTATTTATACATGTTTTATTCTTCAAATTTCACTCAACGCTTTTAACGGATATACACAACAATAACTACCCATATATATATATATATATATATATTCCAGGTAAAAAGATATTATAATTTTATGCGGGAGGGGGGGGGTACAAAATTTGATTATTGCAATCATGACAGGAAAACCCGCTTTGATGTTCATGATTAAAAGTGAGAAATGAGAGAAAAAACAAAATAATTTTATGGGGCATGCGCCACGAATATTAGCACTGACTCATTCACTATTCTGAGTCATGCTCATTCGACCTATGACCTGAAGGTCTTGGAGACTATTCACTTTCGCTTGATGAAGCCTTCTCTCTGCAAGCAGAAAGAATGTCTCTTAGGTTTGAACGTGATCAGTCTCTAGGTGATATCTTACGTTTCGGTATTTTAGTTATATAGTATATCCCGTTTTTTAAAATGTTCTAATACACTATATCACTATTTTTTTTAATTTTCTAATACACTATATCACTATTTTTTTAAATGTTCTAATACACTATATCACAATTTTTTTAAATGTTCTAATACACTATATAACTATTTTTTTTAATTTTCTAATACACTATATCACTATTTTTTTAAATGTTCTAATACACTATATCACTATTTTTAAAAATTTTCTAATACACTATATCACTATTTTTTTAAATGTTCTAATACACTATATCACTATTTTTTAAAATTTTCTAATACACTATATCACTATTTTTTTAAATGTTCTAATACACTATATCACTATTTTTTAAAATTTTCTAATACACTATATCACTATTTTTTTTAATTTTCTAATACACTATATCACTATTTTTTAAAATTTTCTAATACACTATATCACTATTTTTTTAAATGTTCTAATACACTATATCACTATTTTTTAAAATTTTCTAATACACTATATCACTATTTTTTTAAATGTTCTAATACACTATATCACTATTTTTTAAAATTTTCTAATACACTATATCACTATTTTTTAAAATGTTCTAATACACTATATCACTATTTTTTAAAATGTTCTAATACACTATATCACTATTTTTTTAAATGTTCTAATACACTATATCACTATTTTTTAAAATTTTCTAATACACTATATCACTATTTTTTTTAATTTTCTAATACACTATATCACTATTTTTTTTTTAACGTATCGCCTCCCATTTCACTCGATTTTATTAATACATCTTAAAAACGGGAAAAAAAGGAAAAAAGTAACTCCCACCATCCAGTTTATGAAAAGTGAGGGCAAAACCAGTCTGCTGGCCTCCTCTATTAAATTGTTTTTTTTTCTCATTTCCCATTTTTAATCATAAACATCAAACCGGATCTTCCTGTCATGATTGTAATATATATATATATATATATATATATATATATATATATATATATATATATATTTCTGTGAAAATATGTTATTTTTTTCAATTATATTTCATGAAGCTCATTTATAAAGCTCAATGTAATTACAGAGCATATAACAATTAAATGACAAAGTCTATATTCCAAATTTCAAGATTTTGACCATCTTACAATTTATTCCTTTAAGTATGTTGACATACACAATTCTTGACAGCACAATCATTCATTGAATTATTATATCAATAAATCAATGAATGCCTTCTGCCCTTTACTCCTCAGAAAAAATAGCAACTATGAATCGATTAAAATAAATTAAAATTAACGGCCTACAACTGTGTAACTTGTAAGATGTCATGTTCAGTTGTCTTTGTTTTCTTTTGTTATTGTTTTTAAGCCAAACAGTTTTTGTTTTTTTACGAACCAAACAGTTTTTTTACAAACCAAACAGTTTTTACAAGCCAAACAGTTTTTTTACAGACCAAACAGTTTTTTACAAGCCAAACAGTTTTTTACAAGCCAAACAGTTTTTTCAAGCCAAGCAGTTTTTTACAAGCCAAACAGTTTTTTTTACAAACCAAACAGTTTTTTACAAGCCAAACAGTTTTTTTTTTACAAGCCAAACAGTTGTTGTATAAAGGTGAAAACATGGCGTAATAAAAGAAAAAAAAAGGTAATCGCAACAGCTCTTCACATTTTCGGATTTTGTAATCATGCTCATATTTTCTTTTCTTTTTCGAATGTCCCTCGCATATATTTTTGTATGTATATCTCTACTGTTATGTAACAGGAACTTTGACTGTGTCTGTGTGAGAGAGTTCGTTCCCTATCGACTCGAAAATGGCTTGGCCGATTCTTATGAAATTTCATGCAGAGGTACTTTATGTGTCTGGCAGTCTTCGTTGATAGTTTTGTATCGGAATATCTTCAGTAAATATCAATAATCTTTAATCAGAGTAATTGTGTGTCTGTGAGTTTTTTCCTACGGACTCCAAAACAGTTGGGCCGATTTTTATAAAATTTTACATGGAGGTACTTTATGTGCCTGGCAGTGTTCTTAGATAGTTTTTTTTATCGGAATTTTTTTGATAAGTACCGATAATCGATAATTGAAAAAAATCTGATGAAAGAAGGAACATGCGATTTTGACCAAAGTTAACACCTTACACAACCTAACATCACAAGTGTATTTGACAAGTTTTATTACCACACAAGCAGAAAGGCTCGACATATTAAATCAACAGTAGGTTCTTTGATATGACATGTGTGTTCGAAATGAGTGTTTCTGTTTAAAGCACAATTTCACCATGATACTTAATTTTTTCATTTTTAATTCAAGCCATCATCACTGCACAAGCAGTAAGGACAGGCATATAAAATCAACAGTAGGATGTGATGCTTACGATGGGTCCCCAACTAGAGCAGGAAATCAATCGATTTGGTTAAAAAATGATCAATTTCACCGATTTCGATGAAAATAAAATCATGGGAGTGTGAAACATTTGTTGATCATCATTCAATCCCGGGCAACGTCGGGTCTCCCTGCTAGTTTACTTATATCTGATACCCATATTTGCATGAAGTTTTTTCTCCAAAATCCGTTGCTGTCGTCGTCGTCAGGGACAATCTGGCCTGTCTCTGCACCAGATTGGTGAACTTCTTCACGTTTTGGGTGAGCTATTTTGCTGGTTCCATGGGAACCCCGAGAATTTTTTTTGCAACGGTTATCCGTGGATCTCTGTAATATGGTCCTGTGGCATCATTCCTGCCAGTGCTCTATTTTCTGCTCTACTAACCAGCGAGTCTTCAGAGAAAGAGGTGGAGACAAGGTGGGTGGGGGGATTAGGATACATGACGGGTATATGGAGGAGGAGGGGGTTGACGGGCAAACAACGATGCTCTTACTTTGGCGTTTTCTCACTCTTCCTTATTAAAAATTCTTTGCATTTACTTTTTTGTGTCTATTGCCTCCGTATTTTCAACATCCACATGTGTTCGTCCGCGATTGCATCATCCCCCTTCCTTTTTCAGTGAAATATTTGTCTACTTCTTCCGGTTGACATCCGACATGCTGTTTTCATTTTTTAGTTCCCGACCCTGACTTTACGTTCAGCACAGGATCAGATTCCATTGTCAAAGAGTATCGCATCTACTCACTCAAATTTTGGGTGTAAATGAGTGCATATTTAACAGTAACTAGGCGACGTAATCCTGACCCGTTGGGTCACAACTACTACCGTTATTTTATTCTTACTGTAATTTCATTCGAAAATTCATAAACCGTGACATATTTATTAAGTGGCGAGCTATATCACGTGATGACCGTTTCCTTTTCAAAAATGAAAATGCTGAATTTTATTTCAAACAAAATCAATTTTTATTTGCAGTCACGAAGAACGTATTGTGGCAGTTAAATTGTAATTTGTAATATTTCTTTTCTGGATGCAAGTGCTAATATTATATTTATTTCAGTTTTTAATCTTTATCTTTATTTCATTGTTTTATTAATTGTGTAAATGGTTTTCTCATAGAAAAATATGCCGATTCTATCTGGCAAGTTCATTTGGAATATATATTATTTTATTTTTTTTATAATAGATTTTTTTGTCCATCGTTATTTTCATGGCAAATGCTCGGCTGAGTTCCAATCTATTGTTCCCCCTCGCCAAACTTTCACAAGAAACGCCCGTCTAGCAGAAGAAACTATCACTGATTCCCCCACTCTTAATCTGGGCCTAAACCTAAACGTAGATTCCATGAGCAAAGCTTCTTTCTTAGAACTGCACGCCTATGGAATTGTCTTCCGTTTTCCTGCTTTCCAGCTGACTACAATATGGTTGTCTTCAAGTCTAACGTAAACAAGTTTTTGATGAGCCGTTCCATATAAGTTAACAAATATACGGAATTTCTATTACTAACGATTACTATATTGTCCAATTTCTACTGTACACTCTTTAATCCTTATCCTCGAGTGGCCTCTTGGCCTTGATAAGTAGTGATACCTATGTAAAAAAAAATAGACACTAAGATAAATATTTCTCCTAAGATTAATATATGCTTATATTTACAGATGAGAATAGTCCTGAAATAACTTGGAGTATCTCATTAAAATTGCATCTAACACCATTGAAGCATGCCACGAATTAAAGAAGCATCAGGACTATCTGAATGTGAGGACGAATTGTGGATCAACATGAAGCTAATCTTAGTCAACGCAAATTATCAGGAAATCTTTCAATACCCATTTATACTGTTAATAGAATGATCGTACCATTCACAAGAGAGGACAAAGAGTGCACAAAACCTCATTCAAGTCATCCCGATCCCTCTGAAAGAACCTTGCTTCTTGTGAAAAGAAATGTTGGAGAGGAACCTCGATGCAAGGCATCTGACATTGCAACACAAGCTGGTGTCAGTCCCAGAACAGCTGCCAGATATCTTCACAAGCTGGGCTACTATGGTAGCGCTGCTAGAAGGAATCCTCTTCTTTGTCCTGCCAATATCAAGTGCAGAAAAGATTGGCGTCATGGTGGAGAGACGACCTATGACATTTTGGACCAATATTATGATGAGTCACGATTTGCATTATTTCCTGACACTGGAAGGGTATGGGTATGGAATTTGATTAAAACGCTGAAAAATGGGCAGGTTCTCGATTTAGTTTATTGGGTGCAATTTAGAGTGCTGGTCGCGAAGGAAACATGAAATCTGCTATATATGTTTCAATATTATATGAACGACTCCTCCTAATATTCTTAAATGGTAAAATGAACCAAGGTAATTCCATATTTATGGGAAATGGAGATCCATGTCACTCTGCTAGGGCAACATAACATTGGTTTAGCCAAAATGGGATTAATAAACTTCCATGACCAAGTCAGTCCCCAGATATGGATCCAATTGAAAATCTTCGAGGCATTTTAGGGAAAAAGGAAACCATCTTCTAAGCATGAACTTTTAGCATTGTTGTTGCAGACATGGCAAGAAATTCCTCAATATGATATTCGTTAATTGATCAATGAAATGCTTAGAAGGGTCCTAAAAAACAGCGAAAGTAATGCCAATCAAGTATTAGTTATTAAATTTGTGACTATTTTTGATTTTATTCCATAAATTTCATGTTTATTGAAATAAACTGTTTTAATGGGTATCTATTATTTTAATGGGTATCTATTATTTTAATGGGTATCTATTATTTTCTGTCATGTCTGTGTATGTTGACGTCATTCATTATGATATCATCTATTGTGCACGGATACAACAAACAAGACTCAGAACGTGTTTAGTAGTATACTTGATGGATAATATGCTAGAATAGTAGTATACTGTTATTAGGGATTCAATTTCTCTGTTTAAGTTTCCTTTTTGTAGCCATGTCCAAGTGTTTCATCTTACAAATCGTCTGTGTAGCTGTTTCTCTTCCCATTCTCATGGGAAGAGAAACATTATTATTGGCTCACAGCTTTCACACAAGTCATCAACGATCTCTCCTTGACAAAAACCTGTGGTGTTCCCTGGAAACTGAGTGACAACAAGTCTCCTCAGATTTCCAGTACTGCCCACCTCTTTTGATAACATTTGCAAATGAATTTGCATTCTCACAACAGCCGCTGACCATTGATTTCTTGCCGGCATCGGCCATTAGTCTCCACTGGAATTTGAGTGGTACTAAGCCTCCCCAAGGTACCAGCTCTCTTCACACTTGTCCAGCGGAGGCCTGCTCAGTGCTCTCTCCTTGGTCTTTCCATCTTCCTTGACCCTTCTCGGCTATTTGGTGTAACCTTTTTTAAGGGAGGGGTGGTGATAGGGCAATGGAATAGCAAACTTACAGATATGCAGCTTCTATGTGCTTGGTTCCATGTAACGCTACTTCATGTTTGGTCTGGCCTGTGCATGTGGCTCATGTGTATTAGTTTCCACATTCCAGGGTTTTCCTTAATATTTCAGCTGTTTTCATGATTGTTATTCTTTGTATCTTTTCAGCTATTCTTCGGATTCCTATTTTTCCCATTCTTTTTGCAAAGTTTTTCAGAATTGTTCCAAGTGCTCCTATTATTATAGGTATTATTTTGATTTTCTTCATCTTTCATGTTCCTTTCAGTTCTTTGGCTTACTCTGTGTATTTTCTCGGTTTCTCATTTTCTTTAATATTTATCCTGTGGTCAGCTGGAACAACAAAGTCTACAATCTGGCAGGACTTTTTTCACAGTCTTCTATACAGACCAGTCCTCTCCCACCGTCTTTCCTTTTCACATAGAGTCAATCAACATTGTCCTTTGAGTGTAGTGTGTTGTGCATGGTCATGAGTTTCTTGGTTTTCTCATCGAGCTGTTTCAGTTCTATAGTCCACCCTATAAACGGTCCAGAGTATCTTCTAGTGACACTGCTCATGTATTTATACCTTTTATTAGGTTTCCGCTATATAATTTAGTTTCTAAAAGTTTTCTTGTTCTGAGGTATTTCTTTCCAATTCTCTCTTTCATTTCTGTTGCTTTGATGGTATCTGTTTCCAAAATCCCAGGTATTTATAGGCGTCTTGTTCCCCTAATTCCCTCATCTCCATTTGGCTGGGTAGTTCCATGCCTTCTGTCATCTCCAGTTTTCCCTTTCTTATAACTGGTAGCATGCACTTTTCCATACCAAACTCCATTTGGATATCCTGCCTGAAGATCTTGGTAGTGTTTATTAGTGTCTCTAGTTTATTTTGGGTCTTTGCAAAAAGTTTCAGATCGTCCATGTACATTAGGTTGTTTATTTTCTTCCTCTGTATTAGAGTACTTGTATCCCGTTTGACACTTTCTCAATATATTGTTCAGGGACATCGTGGCTATGATGAACTGCAATGGTGAGAGTGAATCTTCTTGGAAGATCCTGTTTGACTGTTGATTTCTGTTATTGTTGTCCATCAGCTGTCAGTTCCAATCTTCATGTTCTCATTGCATTTTCAATCACGTTGATGATGCTGCTTGGTATTTTATACAATTTTAAGCATTCTATTATCCATGCCAGGAGAATGCTCTCGTATGCTTTTTTGTAGTCGATCCAATCCATGGCCAAACTCTTTCTCCTTCTTTTTACCTCATTTAGGATCTTTTGATATAGCAGGTCATGTGTTCCTCTTTTTCTTTTTTGCATCCTTTCTGTTCCTCAGGAAGAAGTCCACGATTATTCAGGGAGTGGTAGATTTTCTCTCTCAGTTGCGCTGTTAATATTTTCCACATAGTGGGTAAGCACATGATCGGCCTATAATTGCTGGGGGTGGTTCCTTTCTCTATGTCTTTCTGTATCAGTGTATTATTATTATTATTATTATTATTATTATTATTATTATTATTATCATTATTATCATTATTATTATTATTATCATTATTATTATTATTATTATTATTATCATTATTATTATTATTATGATTATGATTATTATTAATATTATTATTATGATTATTATTATTATTATGATTATGATGATGATGATGATGATGATGATGATGATGATAATAATAATAATACAGAAGTTTTACTATTTATTATTCTTGTATAAAAGTGAAGAGAATTATTATTTTGCTATCTAATTTACATATGCGTTTGTGGTGTGCACAGGCACATCTACATAAATTAAATGACGATGTTGAAAAAAAGATAGTCACTAATACTCTAAAACACTCACAAGTTCAAATCCAGTTCGTTCTACAGAAACAGTTTCTCTAAGAGATGTTGATAACGCCTGTAAGTACTCTGTATCTGTCTATGTAACATAGTCGTTACATGCCAGCCTTGGGACCTGCAAATTGTATGCAAACAATCGCAAGAAAACAAAGGCAAGGAAATGAATTCGACTCTTTTTTTTTCCAGTGAAACAACAGACATTTATCTACATGTACTTTCCAGAATAACACCTTATTTCTTGTTAAAAAGTCTTCTCGTATTCCAATGTGCTTAACGAGACTGCCGTGTTGAACACGTGGTACTTTGTCTTTGTCCGACCATGTTTAGGGCGAGTTCTTTCTTATTGCTCTCAGCTCGCCTGTGTAACGCGTCTATCTCTCTCTTCTCTAGCCACAAGGGTCCACGTTTTACTCTTTTTTTCATCTTTTTCTTTCTTTCTTCTTCTCAGTGACGTCACCTTGCACACGGCTATGTTATTTGCATACATCTGCTGCTGTTGCTGCTGCTGCTGCTGCTGCCATACGACCGTCCTCACTCTATTACATCTCGAAAGAATTCTAACAAGAAAGATATTAAGAAAATGAATACCAACAACAATTATCTGATTCGTACAAAATGAATAAACAACAACAGCAACAGTTATATCGATGGTGAGAACAGTTCTTTTAGGTTTGTTGCAGACGCCAATTTCTGATTTTATGATCTTGTTTTTTATGGATCTGCTCGCCTGTATGGGTTCGTCAAAGAACACTGTCGCGTTTCCATTTGATGTTATAGCTATTCATGTTCCCAGATGTTCAGCAAGTCAAGCTGCACCTCTACGCAGATCTTTCAATATAGCTATCTACATACTTTGTTGTTGTGGCAGGCACTGTAATACTGTATTTCTTCTAATCTAATATATCTAAACAAAAATTAGTTCAGTCTTTGCGTGAACCATTTTTATTAATTACCGCTTCTGTACGGCTAATTTCCCATGTATCCTTTTTGCACGCCCGTTGTTTCAGTTAGAGCCGCTATTCTCAACCTTTTCTCCATCATTTACTCTCAGCTTCATGTATTTTTTTTGATTTACCTCTTACTCCCAAGAAGTTGTAAAACATTGAGACATTTCACTAATATATATATTATTTAATTATAATTCATTATTGAGATGAGTATTATTTATTAATTTATTTATTGCGGACTATTATCCTCATCTTTCTTAGTTGTTGTTTTACTACGTTTCAGCCAACTATTTCTCTAGCTTTTTCTCAGGTGGTAACCGCAACGGGATAGGAACTCCGAATCTTCTAACTGCATCCACAGCAATTACTGCCATCCATAGATGTTGTCTCACCACCATCTACCATTCGGTACGGACCTAACCATGGAAGATCAGATAATAAATAAACGTGGATTTATAAGACCAAAAAGTTCAATCTTGATCGCCCTTTGGGGCTCGTGGTGCAATGGATAGAGATGTTGAATCTATACGGTTCCAGGTGAGAATTGTCTGAAGATAGCGGTTTCAATCCTACCCAAAGCTGTCCAGAGCCTTACTTGGCCAAAAACGTGGTGAGACGACAACAACTATGGATGGCAGTAATTGCTGAGAATGCAGTTAGAAGATTCAGAGTTCTTATCACCTGATGAAGGCCAGAGGAATAGTTGGCTGAAACGTCATGAAATATCAACTAAGAAAGATGAGAATAATACTCTGCAATTTCACTAATAAGCCGATTAATTGTGTTATTAGAAAGAAGAATGGCTTGAATCGTTTGCCTTGCTTTAATCCCACATGCATGTTCAACCATGTGAAAGACACACGGTTTAATCATCTCCTCGGCAATGTAATGAGGTTTCTTAACCTTTGCTATTCGCAAGCATTGATTTCTTCTCATATATAAAGCCAAATTTAGTGTTCCTGCAGCTCTAAACCTAGCCTTCTTTGCCTTAAATGTAGCACGGTCATGCATATACAGGAGGTTAAGCTTCCAGGTGCTGTTTCAGTATTGGAGGTTTCAGTGATCCATTTCCAAGAACTTTTAAGCACACTATCCACAACAACGAAGTCAAAGCCACGTTGGACATATGAATCCAGGTATGTGCGTTTTTTAGACCTGACACAATCTGAAAAGAAATAATTATTTTAAAATTATTTGCTACTTCAATTATTTACACCCGACTATATAACTCTTTTACCTCCTAGGTGTAAATTTACCCCTGGTTGAACACCTCTGAGTTAGAGGGATGCTGAACGAACTTGCTTCTATGAATGGGCAGAACAAAAGAGTAAAAATGTTTAAACCGACATTTGATTTTTCATCAAGTTCATTCTGTTAGATAATCTGTAATTGTGCTTCTTCGTTAAAAGAGCGAAATTCGCAAAATCGAAATATTGAATTTTAATTAAAACCAATGCTATCCATTTAATTGTTATCTCGCAGTAATGAACATATCCAAAAATTACGAAAAGCGATAAGGTAGAAAATTAATTATTAATGAAAACCGTTTTGAAGACAATTAGCGAAAACTGGGTTATGCTAAATCAGCATAAGATTTTCAAAATTTGCAGAAAATAATTACCTCCCTTTCTACGACTCGACCTCTCCTGTTTATTTTTTTTTTTTTTAGCAAAACTCAATTTTTGCTGATTGTCTTTGAAAACTATTTTCATTAATAATTAATTTTCTACTTTTCATAATTTTTTAATATGTTCATTATTGCAACATGACAATTAAGTAGATATTGTTGGTTTTACTTGAAATTCAATATTTCGATTTTCGAATTTCCCTAGAAGCACTATTTTTTTCAAAACAGACATCGTTACAATGGCGGTCGTTCAAAGGGACATTAGTGCTTCTTCGTTATTGTAACGAAATTCGAAAACTGAAATATTAAATATCACGTGAAGCTAAAGGTCTCTACTGAATTGTTATGTCACAGTAATGGACGTATCCAAAAATTATGAAAAACGATATTCATGAAAATAGTTTTTGAAGATAATTAGCAAAAATTGAGTTTTGTAAAAAAAAAAAAAAAAAAAAGAAAAAAAAAACAGAAGAAACCTGAGAGTTCTAATTTTAAGAAAAGGGAGGTAATTATTTTCTGAAAACTGAAAATCTTTGGTCAATTTAGCAAAACTTAATTTCCACTAATTGCTTTTGAAAACTTTTTCATTAATCATTAATTTTCTACATTATCGTTTTTCGTAATTTTTGGATATTTTCATTACTGTGACATGACAATTCTAGAGATACCATTGGTTTTACTGGAAATTCAATATTTCAATTTTTGAATTTCGCTACAATAACGAAGCTTGGCCTTTTGGTCAAGATCAAAGTGTAGTATATGTTCTTCAGATGCGGCACTTCCATTTTTCGTTCTTTTTCAGTGGAGGAGAAATCCTACACGACTGAGACAATTTTTATTTTTGTACCTTTTCTCCACGTTAAAAAAAAAAAAAACCCTGGTGTCTAACTCTGTCCCGTGGGGAAGCATTGTAAATAGGTACAATAAGGAAAAGCATTGTTTTTTCTTAAGAAGAAAACAATGTTCTTCGAATCACAAACATCGTTACAATGGAGGTCGTACAAAGAGAAGTAACTGTGAATATGATAATTTTTATAGCGTGAAATGCTGACGTTATTTCTTTTTTACTCGTGACAGGTGTATGCCGGCATGTTGTAAGGCAAAGGGGGCCAGAAATTTTGGAACATGGTTCTCGGCATTACTTTCAGAGGACAACAAGATATTTATGGCATTTTGGAATCAATTTGTTTTGCTTGTAACCCGAACCAAACGCATCTGTTGATGGGAGTCAAAAAAGAGATACTTTTCATTTGACATCTGGTCGAAAAAAAAAAAAAAGGTGATCACAGTGATTACACTAAAAACCTGTCCCGTTAAGGAAAAGATTTATTAACTCTGTTGGGAATCGTAAAAGGTTCAATAATCTCTGTAAGTCATTGCTTCAGTGTTGGATGGAGCCAGGGTCACCAGCACAATTGTTCACTTGTCAGATGAAAGACATCATCATCATCATCATCATCATCATCATCAGAATCATCACCAGCATCAGCATTATACTAATCACCAGCATCATCATCATCATACTAATCATCAGCATCATCATCAGAATCATTATCATCATCATTGTTATCATCATCATCACAATCATCATCATCATCATTGTCATTATCATCATTGGCATCATTATTATCATCATCATCATCATCATCATCATCATCATCATCATCATCATCATCATTGTCATTATCATCATCATCATTATCATAATTATCATCATCATCATCATCATCAATAGCAGCATTATTATCATCATCATATCATCTGAGAATAGTTTTGAGTTGTGGAGAATTTCCAGTAAAACTCAGTAGAAGCCATGTTGTGGCTTGGAGCAGATTGAGATGAGCTGACTCAATCAGTAGCACAAAGGCCTTGACAGACTGTGAAGATGTTGGCCATAGCATTCAAAGGTTTGATAGTGTCATCCTTCCCCTCCCACATACACACACCTAGAGTGCAATTGACATTTACAGAATGTGTTGGAGTTTGTGATTTTTATGTTTTGTTTTCATTTTTATACTTGTGAATAACTGCAGGTGGTCCCTTGGCAGTCGCCAATGTGAGAGATGACGACACGGTCAGAATAAAAGATGAAACAGAAGAAGACTCTGGAAAAAGCATTACGGCCAGTACTTGCTGTTATGTGGGAGGGCACTTAATCTTTTGACTATTAAACGGAGAAGCATCTTCAGTATGTGTGGAGACAGGCTTATCCTTCTAAAGTGATAAATTTCTCTCTGGGACATATGATAACAGACACTCTCGCCCAGATACAACAATTGGATCCTGTTCAGGTAGAATGAGACACGAAAAAGCTGAATACATGAGTGGACTTGAGATTTCTGGCTGTTGGAGTAGCTCTTGGCACCATCAAAGATGCATGCTGGCAGTGGCAAACAAAGAACTAAATGCCATACTAAAATGAGTCAGCCTCATTTACAAATGGCAGGTCACAAATGTACACACAAAAACACTCTCTTTTTGTATATAACTGCATGATCAATGCCTTTACAGAAAAATATCAATCGAACACTAAAGCCACAAAATGCTAATAAGGCAGTGACTGGACACATTGACCCTATTTGTTAAAGAAAACTACGATGTGGCACTGGTAAGATCCAGGAATCAATCAAACGTTCTAAATTGTGAGAAGTGTTAGTTTTTAGGCTCGTCTCCAGTGTACTGGCAAAACTAGTTTGTGTGAAATGTAAAATTGATGAGAGATAGACATCATGCTCTACATCGGTTGCTATTTTTTGACACTAATCCCTTGCAGCACAGTATGTTTTTGATCTGACAGTGGTCACTTAGACATTTCACTGCACATGCAATTCAGCAATTTGGAGTCGTTTTTTGAATGTGCTTTCCCTCCACCAACCGAACTTCTGGCCAACACTGACAGCCAACAATTCAGAAAGATTGAGATGTCTTATTCATGTCTATAAACCTCCATTGAGAAGTGTCATTTAACAATAAAGTGAATTGCTCTCAAGGACAACATATTCACTTGATCCGCTCCCACCAATATGTCGCCTTTATACTAGCCTGGTTGACCAGCGTTGTCCGGGTGTTTGGAGATGTGTGTTGAGCAAAAAAAAAAAAGATAGTATTAGGCAGGTAGGCTTAAACCCGTACCGTGAAGGAGGAAAAGAACGCAAAAAAACAAAAGCATGAATGTCTTTGCCATTGTGTCCATCGCCAAACCGGAAGTGATAAAGGTTTAAGTTAAGTCTAGTCAATCGAAAAGAGGGAATGACTTTCGAAAATATCGGCGAAAAAAGCGACCCCTCTTTGTAGAAAACTGCCCAGTTGAAGGTGAAGAAATTAATGTTTTGAGCCAATTTTTCGATATTTGTCGTTTGAAGGGTCGAGCTTCCAAACGATACGAATCTCATGTAAATCTGTCGCCTCTGTCGAAAGTTTAAGGCAGACATACATACATAGATACATACATACATTTAAACAGACAGGTGAGATTTATATTATAAATTAAGGAGTTGATCTTCTCCCCACTTCCAACCACTAATAGACGCCAAACCGGTATAGAGAGGGGAACACAGTCTGAGTGGAACTTTCACATTAATTTTAAAGCAGGTCGTGTTATCATACTTCCTTTTTAGCCTCTCTGTCGGTAAATCTGTTTTTCATATCTCTGTCTTACTTTTCTGTTTCACCCCTTTATACAGGTATAGATATTCCTGCACTGGAGCAATGTGCCTAAGAAAGAGGTCAAATATGAATTTCGAATTGTGCATCGTGCATGTGTAAGTTCTTTTGTACTTCAAAACTGAAGAGTCCATTCTCACTCGTTGCCAGTATAGTTCAGAGGAGATAATTTGAATATGATTCAAGAGACGTAACTCATAACTATTTACTGCAACGTTAAAAGGCGAACTCAAGATATTATTCTTTACACTGTGAATATATATTTTTTAAAATTCATATCTTATATAAATCTGAATTCTTTTATCACAGGAGAAAAGAGTTAAGAAATGCCTTGAAATGAAACACATACATCAAATCTGTTGCCAATGTCGCTAGAAAAATGGTTGCATCATACTACCACTCTCTACCTGCATAAGAGCCAAGTACGTCCTTCGTAGCCTAGTTTCTCTTCCCTGCAACCTCTTTCTCACAGAAGAGATGTTGCGAGTTTGTCTCTGCTTTATCGTTATTTTCATGGCAAGTGCTCGTCTGAGCTTCAATCTAGGGTCCTCCCTTGCCAAACTTTCGTGAAAAACACCCATTTAGCTTAAACGACTATCAATAATTTTCCCCACTCTTTATCTGTGCCTAAATCAAAACGTAGATTCCATGAAGAATTTTTTTTTTTAGAACTGCACACCTGTGGAACTCTCTTCCATTTTCCTGCTTTCTAACTGACTACAATATGGTCGTCTTCAAATCCAACGTGAACAAGTTTTTGATGAGACGTTTCCTTAATTAATTCAATTTATCAAATATCCAATACTAACGAATATTACGATATTGCCCAATCCACTCATTAAGCCTTACCCTCGAGTGGCCTCCAGGCCTTAAGTGGTAACTCCTTTGTATAAAAAAACAGGAGCTCGCACATATACAGAAACACGTTATGTGCTCAGAAAGTGTTATTAATGTTTGAAGTGTAACGAGACGTTTTGAATAAAGAAAAGCGCGCTGTTCTCCCGTGAACATCATTTGTTTATTCAGTTTAACTTATAAACCGATAATGCTAAACATTAAATGACGAAATACTGTATGTTTTATGTGAAGCACAGGTGTGCTTTCAAAGGGCCGCATGTTTGACATGTTTCTTTTTACTTTCGGACATATTCAATGTAACGTTGTCATTGCTTTCAAAATGGACCAAACGTTCTATTAAGAGACCATCTGGCTGCCCGGCGTTGCCCGGTCAAACAATACGCTTAAACATAATATTTTAATTTATGCAGATTGCATATGCATTATTACAGAATCAATCCTCTGTTGATCATTATATATTCCGAGGAATAATTTGCCCAGTGGACTAATTCGTAAAAGAAAAATTTTAATATAAAAATAATAATAATAATAATGTCGTTCATCAAATTCCATCTATGTTTGTTTACAATATCATGTCAGCTGATATTTGGGCTTAACGATCTTAAACATAGTCTTTTTTCTCTTATAGATAAAAATGAAGAATTTTTACAAGGGAATAATTTACATTACACTGGCCAAGGGAAATCATTAAATTATTTCACTTGGGCGGTGTGACGTATGATATTCCCCTGGAGAAATTTTTATCTATAAGAGAAGAAAGACTAAGTGTATCAGAATTTTTGTAGGAATTTTTGACACCCCTAACATGAAACTGCAAATAAAATATAAAAAAAAACTCGTAATTTCTCTTTTAAAAATGTGGTGTTTATTTTCTTTATGGATTATACTTCCAAAATAAACTATTAAAGTTGTATAAAAAGTAATAGAAATATTATTTTTTTATTAAAAAAAAAAATAGTAATGAAATTAATCGAATTTTACGAGTTCAGTATTTTTCAATGTTTAAACTTTAAAAATCTATCAAAATTTATCTATTGATTTTATTTTTACGATATTTTCAGGGTCAATGTGAAATTTTATGTTCTTTCCAATAAACCGAATATAATATTTTAGACAAACGTTTTTTTTTAATTCACGCCTCCCCCATTTTGAAATATCTATTAAAAAGTAAATAATTAATTTGCTCACCAAAGTTTTATATATCACAAATTGAAGATAAAAGATCAATAGATAATATATTCAAATTTAAAAAAAAAGTAGTTTTTTTTTAGAAATTTACCTGTAAAGTCCGAAGTTTTAAACCTTTTTTTTTAAACTACGTTGTTTGTTTTTTTTTGTTGTTTTTTACTGAAATCTTAGTCCTTGCTCCTTCAATAGAAAAAAAAATTAGGGCTTGAATTAGATTTTTACAGTAGTTATAAGCTTGGAAAGACAAGGGGTCGAATTAATTCACGCCCCCCCTCATTTGGAAATGTCTATTAAAAAGTAAATAATTTACTCACCAAAGTTTTATATATCTCAAATTGAAGATAAAAGATCAATAAATAATATATTCAAATTTAAAAAAAGGGGTGTTTTTTAGAAATTTACTTGTAAAGTCCGAAGTTAAAACCTTTTATTTTTTAAATCACGTTGATTTTCTTTTCTTTGTTTATTTTTTTAATGACATCTTGGTCCTTGCCCCTTTAATTGAAAAAAAATTAGGGTTTGAATTATATTTTTCGAGTAGTTATAAGCTTGGAAAGACAGGGGGGGTCGAATTATTCAATATTTTTCACAAAGTTTCTGACACATCTAAAGAAAGACTATTTTTGAGATCTGATATTTTCAATGTTTATTGGATGAATTTCAGTAATAAAACAGATCTAAGAACACTGCCAGACATCTAAATAATATTTGTGTGAAATTTGCAAAAGATAGGCTCAGCTGTTTCGCAACCTGAGGAAGGAACTCACACACACACACACACACACACACACACACACACACACACACACACACACACACGCACGCATGCAAAGTGGCTTTCATTTAATAGTAGAGATTCGCAAAGAAAATAAAATTTTGATACGAACTTTTTAGGTGAAAGACAAAGTTATTTATTTTGATCGATTTCACACATAAGTCGCCGACACACATTTACAACACGACACAATACATTCTTTCTTTCATTGTGTTTTCTGCCAGTCCTTTGTTTTTAGCTACAATCAGCTGTTGTGCTGCAGTACTTCTCTTTAGGATGCACAGGTCGGTTGACTTGCTTTCAAAAGGGTAGGAAAAAGAAACCCACGTGCTTGCCAAGCGCACCTTCCAAATTGCCACGCGTCTTTTCCCCTCTTATTCTCCTTTTCCTTTCCTTCGATCTTGATGCATACATACGCATTTCATTCTGTGACGTCACGATCACGCCCACGGCTTAAATACTGACGCAATATTAACTCGGCACGTGATTCGTCAATATGCGTACATGATGTTACACAAATACATTATATTATCCCAGTTATATTTAACAATAAATCCTATCTACTGACTTACATCCGAGAGATCATTTGAAAAATAAATAGGCATATGAAGACATTTATGCAGACGGCACAATATATGGCAACACTTCAAAGGTCGGAAATTGTAAAGATCTCTCTTATTCTTTCTTTCTTTTGATTTTTAACTCGTGGTGCAATGGAGAAAGAGGTGGCTGGTTAATTTTAATGCATATAAGACCAAGCTTCTCTCTTTCTATCATCAACGCTCAGATCCACATCTGGCCCAAATTGAAATGAACGACTCTCATCTTGAGGACGCTCCATGTTTAAACAAGCTTCTTGGTCTGACCTTCATGCCTGATCTGAAATGGAGCACATACATCAAATCTGTTGCTATTGACGCTGGAAAAATTGTTGGATCACTCTACTGCTCCAGTAGGTATCTCACTGCTGATGTATTTCTCTACCTGTATAGGAGTCAAGTACGTTATAGGATGGAGTACTTTTGTCACATCTGAGCAGGAGTTGCTCGGAGCACCCTATCCTTCTTTTTCAAAACAAACTTCGTAATCAAATAGGAGATGACATTTTCTCTTCTCTGCAACCTCTTTCCTACAGAAGAGATGTTGTGAGCTTGTCTCTCCTTTATCGTTATTTTCATGGCAAATTTTCAACTGAGCTCCAATCTATGGTCCCCCCTTGCCAATCTTTTACAAAAAACACTCATCTAGCCAAAATCACTATCAATAAATGTCCCCAATCTTTATCGGTCCATCCATCCATAGCTCTTGAGCCCCTGGAGGGGCATAGGCCATCTACAACTTTGTAGATGCTTTTGTAGCGAGGAGTTCTTTTTACAGGATGAGGGTGCTGGCCCCACGCCTAACCTTCCCAGAAGGTACATACAGCGCCTAGCCTTCCCAAATGGTCACCCATCTGGTACTGGCCAGGCTCAACGTTGCTTAACTTCAGTGATCTGGTGAGAACCGGTGTGTCAACGTGATTGTACTGTACACTCTTTATCGATATCTAAACTTAAACATAAAATCCATGAGCAAAGTTTCTTACCTAGAACTGCCCGCCTGTGGAACTCTGTTCCACTGGTCTGCTTTCCAGCTGACGGCAATATCGTCAACTTCAAGTCCAACGTAAGCAAGTTATTATTGAACCGTCTTTGTAAATAATATGATTATACCAATTTTCCACCACAAACGATTACTACGCTACTATCGCAATGACTGCAATACACGCGTTAACCCTTATCATCGAGTGGCCTCTGGGCCTTGATATGTGGTAACTCCCTTGTACAAGGAAGATAATTTTTTCAAGGAAAGTGAAAGACGTTTTGGTGTTGTAACGAAAACAAAAACGAACAAAGAAAATAAATAGGAAAGATCGAATATCGATGTGTCAGATGCAATGCTATTTATGTCTAAATTTTAAAATCCGACAAGATGACATTATATATTAGATAGGTATCTTTAAAGTTCGTCAAACCCTAAGCATAGAATCCCTCAACATAGAGACAACTTAATTGGATAGGACCCTCAAGTGTTTTCATCGGATCTAAGACTTCCTCTCCAAAAAAAAAGAAAAAAAAAAAAAATAGAAGCCTGAAGAAATGTGTGTAGAGGTCTGGGTGACAGTCCGGAAATAAAGGGTTATTCTAAGTGGTCATAAAAACAAACAGTAGAGAATTCATCAGTGTTTGACCAGCAGACATATTAAAGGGACAGCAAATAAATACGGGTGGAAAAGAAAAAAAAAAAAAGAAAAAAAGAAAACTCTTCAAATCAAAAGAGACGTTTCCTCCTCCGAGTTAAAAAAGAAAAAGAAAAAAAAAACAACAACAAAAAACAAAAACGCCTATAAGAAGGCGGTTCCCCCAATAGAAGGGCAATAAAGTGAAATTTGTGGACTTATCAAAGAAGCGACGAATGTGTAGCTGAATTGTTTGTATTTTATTCTGGTAGAGGAAACGAAAGTCTCAAGTAGCAATGTCGCCCATAACTGACATATGTGACCATTTGGGCGGATCGGCAGATTCCCTATTAAGTTGGTGTCAACGTTATCACCCAATAAACATTGGTTTATGTGTGTATCTGTGCCTCTATACGCATCATGTGATGTGGATATATTACACATACTGTAGACAATGTAGATAACAACGTCCTGTCTAAATCGTTTGAGGATAAATAAGTAAATAACCATAAATATACTAGCTGTCCCTATGCGACGTTGCCCCGGAGTCTTTTGTGTTTCGCTTTTTTTTCAACTGTAATGTCCATAAACTTCTCACTGTACAACTCCCAACTCAGGATGCACCCCTATTAATCTGACGTCTAATTCTCAGTATCCGCTTACGTTTGCGTGGTAATGCGCTTTTGTTTAGAGTAAATATAAGTAAAAAAGAAAAAGAAAAATTTAAATAACTATGCATTTTTTTTTTTTTGCTAAATTATCAATTTTTAAAAATAAGATTGTTAAATTCTTACTATTTGGAGTGCTGTTAATTTAACCTCTACATCAAGGGTCTCCAAAGTACGGCCAGTGAGACAGATCCGGCCTGCCAAGGTTTTTAATCTGACTCGCTAAGTTTTTATGGAAAACGTAAAAAAAATATTCAGAATTTTTTTCTTTTTAATGAAAATGTGTGAAAATAGTGTGGTGGTTTTTACTTTTGTTTAGAAAAAAAGATTTGGAATAACCAGTTTCACTGAAAAGCAAAACTAATAAGCAAAACAGCATAAAACACGTCATCATCTATGTTTATGCTGCATCTTCTTCATCTTGCCTCTCAGCTACCGTTCCTCGTTTTCAGTTGTCTTCTGCTTCTGCGCATTGCATTTAAGATAAGTTTCCTTTTTTTTTTTTGAAAAAAGGGGGTGGGGTTTAGTTAGTAAAGTTGATAAACCATTGCAATATCACATTCGTGACGGACCCCCTCCTCCTCCCATATTCATATTAATTATTGGATTAAATATTTACCGGCAGAGAGTAGAATCCCGGTAAAAATTCCATGTACTTCGAGGAAAGTGAAAGTTAAACTTTTATGGCAAATAAAAAAGAAAACAGACTCAAAATCATGCTGGACATTTAAAACCTTTTTGACATTTAAAACCTTTTGGACATTTAAAACATTTTTTACATTTAAAACCTTTTTGACATTTAAAACCTTTTTTACATTTAAAACCTTTTTTACATTTTAAACATTTTTTACATTTTAAACATTTTGGACATTTTAAACATTTTGGACATTTTAAACCTTTTGGACATTTAAAACCTTTTGGACATTTGAAACCTTTTGGACATTTAAAACCTTTTGGACATTTAAAACCTTTTGGACATTTTAAACCTTTTTGACATTTAAAACCTTTTTGACATTTAAAACCTTTTGGACATTTAAAACCTTTTGGACATTTAAAACCTTTTTGACATTTAAAACCTTTTGGACATTTAAAACCTTTTGGACATTTAAAACCTTTTTGACATTTAAAACCTTTTGGACATTTAAAACCTTTTGGACATTTTAAACCTTTTTGACATTTAAAACCTTTTTGACATTTAAAACCTTTTTGACATTTAAAACATTTTGGACATTTTAAACCTTTTTGACATTTAAAACCTTTTTGACATTTAAAACCTTTTGAACATTTAAAACCTTTTTGACATTTTAAACCTTTTGGACATTTAAAACCTATTGGACATTTGATAGCTTTTGGACATTTAAAACCTTTTTGACATTTTAAACCTTTTGGACATTTAAAACCTATTGGACATTTAAATCCTTTTGGACATTTAAAACCTATTGGACATTTAAAACCTTTTGGACATTTAAAACCTTTTGGATATTTAAAACCTTTTGGACATCTAAAGCGTTTTGGACATTTAAAACCTATTAGACATTTAAACCCTTTTGGACATTTCAAACCTATTGGCTGAACGAGAGAGACTCCATTTGGCGGCAAAGAAGCTACGTAGTGAAGAATTTGAAATAACAATTCAGTTAACCGTGCCTGAAGAGACGACAGATAATCTTTCGCAAGCTGACTCCGAAGTCGGAAAGTATCTTGCAAAAAAAAAAAAAAAAAAATGGAAAGTAAAGACTAAAAGCCAAGGGAAAAGACCCGAAAAAATGCAATAGGACGTTATGTCTTTATCAATATTTCACATGTGCATTTGTTAAGTTGATGTACAAAAATCGATATAAGAACCCTTCAGCACAGCAGTTGCATAAAAAAGAAAAGAAGGAAAGAAGAAAATAAAATAAAATCAAGATATGTAAATGAAAAGAAAAAAAAAACATAATCGTCCATTCGATTTAATTGTTCCCATTAAAAAAATATTTTCGATTACATTTTCTTGTAACTTTTGTCCTGACAACAACAAAGAAAGCGCAAATGTTCCACCTTAATCGTTTCATTTTTTTTTTTTAATTTACAACTTGCTTTAAACTTCTATGTTTAATGGTGACTTATCTCAACTTGGCCATTTTGGTCAAGATCAAAGTGTAGTATCTGTTCCGGCAGATGCTGCAAGCTACGACTAGCAAAGACCAGCTATGACTAGCAAAGACCAGATGTGGGGGCAACCCTACATGCATGACCTTTAACCAGCTCCCATTTCCCACCTCTCGGGAGCTGGTCCCCTTTTTCCCTTCCCCCTCCCTTCACTCCTCACATTAAAAATTGGCCTTGTGCCTAATTTGCTCGGTGGGGGAGCAAATAAATACCATCTGTTCTTCAAATGCTGCACTTCCATTTCTCGTTCTCTTTCGGTGGAGGATCAGTCCTTCACAACTGAGACAATTTTTTTATTTTTGTATCTTTTCTCCACGTTAAAAAACGACTCTGGTGTCTAAGGCATAGTAAATAGGCACATCCAGAGAAAATATCTTTTCCTTTTTTTTATCTTACGTTTTTCTTTTGCTTACGTTGCTTTCAACTTTAACATGTTTTATTTTGGGATCAATAAAATATAAAAAATATTTGATCGTAGGAAGTCGTCTTCTCACTCCCCCCCCCCTCCTCATGTTATATTTTGTTGCAGTAAAAAGTACTTTAACCTGCATGTAAAATCCGCCAAAGATCCTGAAATAAAGTTAAAGAATCAAACCAACTATATGTGTAATTTAACCTATACCCAGGTTTCATCATTGACAGGGATCTAAAATTGTGTGACCCCCCCGAGGAAAGCCCTTGCCCGTTAATCGACTGTAACACATCGTATTAAAATCTGCCAAGTAATATTTGTCTTACATTCTTTTTTAATAATAATTTTAATCCCCAGAACTGCTAGAATTTTGGAATTTCCTTCCGGGTTCCTGCTTTTCTGACTATACTAACATGCAGAATTTTTTTTTTTTTTTAATAGGCATCACCGCTTATCAAGGCCAAGAGGCCACTCGAAGATAAGGGTTAATGAGTGTACAGTAGAAATTGGACAATATAGTAATCGTTAGTAATGGAAATTCGGTATATTTGTAAACTTATATGGAATGGCTCATTAAAAATTTGTTTACGTTAGACTCGAAGACAACCATATTGTAGTCAGCTGGAAAGCAAGAAAACGGAAGACAATTCCATAGGCGAGCAGTTCTTAGAAAGAAGCTTTGTTCATGGAGTCTACGCTTAGGTTTAGGCACAGATAAAGAGTGGGGGAAATTAGTGATAGTGCTTTCTGCTAGACGGGTGTTTCTTGTATTCAAGTGTAATGTAAAAAGACATCTTGCTGCTCAACTCCCTACATAGTATCCCTGCAATTTATATCCCAGATAGTAGCCTCCACATCACAGTGCCTTGTTTGGGCTGAAAAAAAATCCTGCCGACATGTCTATTTATACGGGATATTAACCAATTGTAATTATAGAAAGAGTTTTATGCCTAATAGCTTCCTCCTCCAGAAATAAAATCACAGAGTAACAATATGCAAGGCTCCTTTAATAAGTTTCCAGACTTTTTTATTTTCGTATGGTCACTTTTATTGCACTTATTACACCGTTCCAACAACATTTGGAAGGCCCATGGAAGCCCGCTTGTGTGAATGTGTTAGTGACCCTCGTCACAGTCTGTTCCATCTCCTCAATTATCTCATAACGACAGCCTTTAAGGCTTTTCTTGACCTTGGAGAATGACCAAAAGTCATAGGGAGCAAGGGCTGGACTATAGGGAGGGTGGGGAATAGTTTTGATGTGATAAGGATGGAGTTGTGGATTGGTGCATTGTCCTGGTGAAAATGCCACTGACCCAATTTGAAGAGTGCTGCCCTCTTCCAATGGAATCTCTACCTCAACTCCTTTAAAACCTCAACATTGTATTGCTTTTTGACTGTCTGTCCAGTGTGAACTCAGTGTATGTAGATCATGTCCGTGCTGTCAAAAGAAGGGATCATCATAAGTTTCTGGGTGAATGTTGCATTTCTCTGCCTGTTCTACAAGTACTTTAATGGTGAATGCTCTGACGAACTACAAGCACTTGTATCCCCTCGACCCCGACAAACCCAACAAGCAGCCAAATCCCACCCCTTCACAGTAGAAATCCCTAGGTATAAGAAGGCCTTCTACTCCAATAGTTTCTTCCCCATAACTGGTAGACTTTGGAACTCCCTTCCAGGATTCTGCTTTCCTAACTGTACTGACATGCAGAAGTTCAAGTGTAATATAAACAGACATCTTGCTGCTCAACTCCCTTCATAATATCCCTGCAACTTATGTCCCTGATAGAAGCCCTCTACTTCAAAGTGGCACTGTGCCTTGTTTGGGGTGAAAATTGAATAAAAAAAATAAAAAAATAACTCTTTCTGGCCTCCTTGGGTCTAGGAGAGTCAGCATGTTTCCACTGAAAACTCTGTCTCTTGGTCTCTCTATCATAGCAGTTGATGTAGCTTTCATCGCAGGTCGCCAGACATCAAGAACTGTGGGATCTGAATTGATCAGCTCCCCGCTGTCATGACAATGTCTTTCTGATATTCTCTGAGCACCCTTGGGACAAACTTCACACAAATCTTCCACATCTTCAGTTCCTTGCGAATAATGGTGCGTACAGTTCCCACACTGACATCAAACTGTGAAATTATTGTCTCTATAGAAACACAACTATTCTTATCCATGAAATTCTTTATTTGGCCAATCAACTCTGGTGTTCTGACTTCCTTACTCCTCCCACACCTCTTAACATCCCTCACAGACTCCCTGCCTTCCTTGAATTTCTTATGCCACTCAAAAACTGATGCTCGATTCATGCAAAATGGTCCAAAAACAGTCTGAAGCATTCCATACATTTCTGTGGTATTTTTTTCCAAGTTTAAAACACAATTTTATTGCATATCGTTCTTCTAAAGTGTCGTCACATCCAGATTGCATTTTTGAAATTAATTAGTTGTGACAATCAAGCTTTAGTAGGATGTATTTCAATTCCTGCTGTAGCTGTTCATTTGAACCTGAAATGCTACAAATTGGTTAGTCATCTCATAAGACGCATAACAATGGCATACTGAATTTTTAAGGTCTACAACAATTATAAATGCCTGTACGAAAAAAGTCTGGAAACTGATTTGGCACCTCATATATCTAGAAATTGGTGTATAGTAATAGAAGAGTGCTCAATATACTAGACAGAACATGTGTGTTTAAACGTAACGTTTGCCAGGAGAAATAACTTATTTGTCTTTTGTTACTGTGTTGTATACCACATTAAGTAGATGGTTTGCTCGAGAGACATAGAATTACTAATAAATTTTCGGTCGCATTCTGTGTACTTGGTGAGTTCATAAATCGGATTATTAAGATTATTTGAATTTCACAAACTGTCCCCACGCCGTGCATGCTAATCAAGATCGGAAAGAGAAAGATACTCTTGTTTGTCACAGAATTTCTACAGATACAGAGGCAGTAGCAACCAAGAGGCCGCGGGACACTCATCAGAGAAGTTATCAATCCAGTTCCTCGTCAGGGCTGGAAGAAATGATGTGCCAGCTAGCTTAAATGTGGCTCAGAATGGTTAAGCAAGATAGCGAACTGATTCTGGGTCTGACAAGGTGGGCTCCCTCTAGTGTGCCAGAAAAACTAGTCACACCTGACAGTAAACTGTATCTCTACAAAGTCGCATCTTGCGTGCACCCTGGCAACATCTCCTGTCGAATGCAGTCGTTTGAGCGCAATGCCACATAACCTCCCTTCAGCAGACATCTCTAACGAGAAGCCATCACTGGGCTAGTCACGTCTTCTGCTGTAACGAGGTGATCTCATCAAGGAAGCCATCGATCTTGTTCCTCCTCAGAACTAGTAGACGCGATGCAGCGGCGGCCAGCTAATGACGTGGCTCAGAACGGTAAAGCAAGATACCGAACTGATTCTGGGTCTGACAATCTACAGTGTCCCCCATTGGAACCGTGACTGGCTGTTGATAGTGTCAGCATTGGTAATGGATTACTGGGCTTGGTCAGCCTTTTGCACGAGACGCGATGAATTCATTGGGACGAGCCTGTTTAACTGATCAGGCGTGAATGTCACCTTAAGAGGCAAGAAGACGTGAACAAAACATGAATAATGGTGAAGAAGTCCAACATGTTTTATATGTCAGGTAATCCAAAGTGCTCCATATCCTGGATAGATCAGTTTAAAAGCCAGCCACTAAACAACACCAAGATGTTTTACATTACTATTTTAAACAAGATAATGCAGTTGAAGTTGCATGGGAGTCATGATAGTAATTATAGAGTATCATATCTGGAAAGTGGTACATTCTAATAGAAGAGTGTTCAATAGATAGAGCAGATATGTGTAAATGTAGCATTGTCCGAGAAAAAGAACTTCTATTCAGGAGTAATATTAAAAACAGTATTGGTGACGAGCATGCACAGAAGCACTCAAGAATTGTATGCCAATGTTTTAGGCGGCAAACGTATGGCAAAAACGAGTTCGTTCAAGGCTATAAAAAGCCGATACCAAAGTCGTTTGGAAAATAACTGCCGAGGTTGCTCTGGTAACGCGTTGTGTTCATGAATTAAAAAAAAATAAATGAATAAACATCAATAGCGTTGGGAATCATTTTAAGTCGAAAACAATTTATTTCATTTTACTTCGTATTGTATGAGGTGCGTTCCAAAAGTAATGCCTCCTATTTTTTCATTCTGCCCAAATGGATCAGAGCGGATTGAAAATTGTATTGTTGCGATGACTGAACTTATACATTCATGACCTGAAACTTTCATCTTTCCGTTACAGATATTGACAGTGTGACACTCTAAGAAAGCAAACTCCTATCATGGACATGCATCAGAAACAGAGATGTGTCATTAAATTCCTGGCAAAAGTGCATTCAAAATGATGGTGACTATGTAGAAAAATAAATTCTGGAGCACAAACGATCGCTCGTTTTAATGGTACCACTCGCGTCTTTATACCTCTTTAACGTTTTGAGTTAAAAAAAAAAAAAAGAAATAGGAAGCTTTAATTTTAGAACCATCCTCAGATGAAAAAGCGTGCTCCAGACGCCCATGCACAGCCATCGTTCATCGCTAGCAAAAGTGAATTGAGAATGGTGGTGACTATGTAGAAAAAAAAAATCTGGAGCACAACATGTCGCTCGCTTTTATGATACCACTCCCGTCTTCGTAGCTCTTCAACTTTTGGAGTAAAACAAAAACAGGAGGTTTTACTTTTGCGGTGACAGTTCTTTCATAATTATATAATTCTCTCAATAAAGCAAAGTCTGTGAGCCGAAACAATGGCAGATAAAGCACAGTGGCCTGTCCTTCGATAAAAACAGGAGTTTTTTGGACCAAAACCTACTGGCTACTGACTCATGTCTTGATAACCGCAATACCAAAGTTTTGCGAATTTTTAATCACAGCATCGACGTAGAATGATTGAAAAACCAATTAATCAGAATGCATGCGATCCTCGTGACATTGGGTGAATCCCTAAAATGTATCTCGCAGTAAAACAAAAACGCATCCAATAAAAACACACTTAATTAAGAGGCACCAGAAGTTGCCTTAATTACATTTTACCCAAAGCTAAAACGAAATTTGTATGATAAGCTGCACCTTTGTGGTGTTGCCCGGGATCCATTAAAATAATTTGGATTAAATTTTTTTGTGTGTGTGTGAGTTTACCATTTATACAGGGTGTCCCAATAAAATGTATACACTCTTTAAATTATCTCAACTTACAACATAAATACGCTATACCACGTTCCCAAGAGATGTTTAGGAGTAAAGAATGGCAATTCCAGCAGTATGGAGTACTTCCCCATTATCATCATGACGTAAGAGCATATCTTGATAGTCACCTGCGAAACAAAGATATAGGATGAAGAGGAAGTATCAAGTACTGTTCACGCTCACCGGATTTGACCACACTCCCTGGATTTTTTCTCTTTTTTTGGAGGCAGAGTTGGGTAGGTGGAGGCATGTTAAACACAGGGTTCACACCACAAAACGAGCTACAATGAATGAGTTGAAAGCAACCATTGAAAGAAGATGTGTCAACATACTAATTGAACTGATTAGGAACGTTTTCGATTCAATCAGTGAGCGTTGTCAGCTGTTCATGGACAACAATGGCCAATAATTTGAACACTTTCGATAATTAGCTGGTTCCTATATTTGTTCACAATATTTTGATGAATGAAAATTTTTATTTCTTATATAAATAAATAATTTATGGTAATTTAAAGAGTGTATACATTTAATGGGGCACTCTGTATAAACTTATACAGATAAATAAAATTTCAGTTTTAAGGTAGACAATTCCTATTATATTCTTTAACTGAAAATATGAGTTATCCTACTTATATTAATCGTTTCAGCTTTTAATTTGTAAATTTTCACATATTTCTAAACATGAAAAAAATAAATAAAATTTCAATTTTAAGGTTATCCAACTGAAAATATGAGTCATCCCGTTATCCGTTATGTTTTCAGTTTTTACTTTTTCTTTCCGCAACAGTTTCTATCTGAACGAAAATATGAATTTTTTGACAATTATTACATATTATTAGACGAAAGAATACATTTTTAATTCTGTAATAATAGCTGTACCACAAAAAAAGGAAGGAAAAAAGTAATAAAATGGCAAGACAGCAAAATGACTCACATGAAACAACAGTCTCCACGGATTCCTGTAACAGTTTCAAAGGATTCTTATAATCGCCTTTTATGCAATTGGGTAGCGAGATTTTGCATCCCTTTGCGAGATTGCTAAGTTATAAAAGTTGTGGGCGCTGCCACCTTGATTCTTTCTTCTATCTCCCGACAGCTTGATTCTTTATGACGCACACACGCGTGGATACTTAAATGGTAAGCCATTGTCTTGGTTTCGACAATTTTCGCTACAATAGCAACATTTATTGCTGATAGAAAAAATGGCTTCCATCTGTAATTGAAATTTATTGGAGAAAATTAAGATGTCTTCTCTGTGAGAAATTTTCCAAACAAGAATAATTGTATTTGCAAAGAATTTTTTATTTATTTTTAATTTACCAACCTGGAGAAGACAAAAAAAAAAGCTGATCAGAATAAAATATTAATATTCTATGATGGAAACTATTTTAGGTCGGAAGTAGGAAATTCGGACCATTTAAATTTTATTAGATATTTACCATGAAATTATAAAATTATCGATATGGAAAATGGGACGTATTTGATGCGTCAGTTAAATGTAGTTTTTTTTTATCGTTTCGTTGAATTATTAAATGGTTCGCATATTTTTGTCCGCATCAGTGAATTATCTTTTAAGGAAATTGTTTTATATAAGAAGTTGTCCACTGCCATATGTACACAAAACACAATTTTATTTATGGCAATGTCTGTGATAATAATGATGCTTATAGCTAACTAACTCTACCTACCTGGTGTTGCCAGGGATCTAGTAAAATAATTTCAGTTTTTAATTTATATCTATTTGCATATTTTAAAACTTGAAAAGAAAAATGAATAAAAATTTTAGTCGTAGACAACTCCTATGATATAAAAAAATAATAAAATTTCAGTTTTAAGGTAGACAACTCCTATGATATAAAAAAATAATAAAATTTCAGTTTTAAGGTAGACAACTCTATTATATTCTTTGATCTAAAAAAAATGAATTATCTCTTTTATTATTTGAGTAATGAAAACGCCATTTACGAATGATGTGTCACGTGACCTTTGTTGAGAATATCTTCAGATATTACCTATATTACTTATTTTATTTTCCATGATAGTTTTTATCTGAATAAAAATATGCAAATTTTAACCGCCGTTTCATATTATTAAGCACAAGTATTTGTGATTCTGTAATAAAAGCTGCCGATACAAAAAATGGTCTTTTCCATCTGTAATTGACATTTGCTGCAGAAAAGAAAAATTGTCTTTCACGTAAAAAATATTTTGAGCAGGAACAATTGTGTTTGTAAAGAAATTAAAGTGAATTACAAATTTGCTGCTGATACAAAAAAATGGTCTTTCCCATCTGTAATTGACATTTTTTGTAGAAAAAGAAAGACGATACCCCACAAGAAATATTTTGGCCAGCAATAATTTGTATTTTCAAAGTAATTAAAGCAAACTACAATTTTTTTTTAACAACATAAACCAACGCTAACGAAAATGAAATGGCTTTTTACAACGGAATATGGATATTCATAACAGCTATTTCATATCATTAAAAACGGAAGAATGCATCAGTATTAGTGATTTTGTAATAATATTGAAATTTGCTGCCGATAAAAAAATATGGCTTCCATCTATAATTGACATTTGAGGAAAACAAAATTGTCTTTCATGTAAAAAAATATTCTGGGCAGGAACAATTGTGTTTGTAAAGAAATTAAAGTGCATTACATTTTTTTTCTTTTTAACAACATGCACACACACTAAAAAAGGGAATTGGCAAACAGAAGTGTCAGTATAAAATTAAAAAAAACTAACATTGATCTTCTTCAAAGATTGTGTAATCCTAACTTCTATTTTCTACCCATAAAAATAAAAATAAGTCTGACTTCCAACTCTGAAGTGATATTTTAAAGAGTAAAACCCGTGACTCCAGCAAAAATGGTTGACTTGCGACTATGGTTATCAAAATAGAAATTGGAAAGAAGACAATGTCTGTAAATAAATAAATTGGAAATCATTTTTTTTTTTTTTTTTTTACATCAAAACTAACCCCGGAGTGAAGCCCTTTCAATCACATTCATTTACTTGGTAAGCTTAACTACCCAAACACATTTGAGAGAGAGAGAGAGAGAGAGAGAGAGAGAGAGAGAGAGAGAGAGAGAGAGAGAGAGAGAGAGAGAGAGAGAGAGAGAATAGTGTGATGTGTCACTTTCTTAAAATATGAATTAACCTAATGACACATTCTGAAAAGAAAAACATAAAAAATGTCACTTTTATTTCAAGCAATCAAAAAGAAATAAAAAAATGTCTTTCATCAATTATAAACCAAATTAATGTTGAGACGATTAATCGGAGCCAGGAATCAGACAAATCGAAGCTTTTTGGGGTATCGGAATCGAAAAAAATTAATGCATATTTTCTGAAATAATTCCTTTAATTATCTTTATTTGTTTTGATTTTACTGCCGATACAAAAAATGGCATCCATCTGTAATTAACATTTGCAGAAAAAGAAAATGGTTTTCCTGTGAAAAAAATTCTGTGCAGGAATGATTGAATTTGCAAAGAAATGATATCGAATTACACTATTTTCTTTTTAACAACATGAACCAATGTTATAGTAAAAGGGGTGACTATTTAGATTGAAATATTGAAATTTTAGGATGAAAAACTATTTAGGTCAGAAATTGAATAACCTTCTAACTTAATTTATGAAAATTTTATATGAATAAAAAGTGACTAAGTATTTTATTTCCTTTAAATTTTAAATTACATATCACTTAAATAAATTATTGAAAATAAGATGGCTTATCTGCAAAAAATATTTTGGGCAGTAATAATTGTATTTGCATAGAATTTAAAATGAATTAGATTTTTTTCTTTTTAACAACATGGACCAGCGTTAAAGAAAACGAAATAGCTATTCAGAATAAAATATTAATATTTTAGGATGAAAGCTATTTAGTTCTAAAGTGAAAAAAATCCAATTGACTTAATTTTATGTATTAGATAAATATATTTGTAATGAAGAATAAATTGTCTTAGTAGAACAGATGTTTGATTATATACATATGTTGAAACTTTTTTCTTTCGAATTTTCTCCTTTTATGTATGAAAAGTGTGTGTAAAACATGTGTGTATGAAAAAAGTATGTGCAAAAAAGTGTGCGTCAAAATGTGTATAAAAGGGTGTGCAAAACGCGTGTTAGCACGCGTGTACAAAAAGTGTATGCAAAAAGTGTGTGCCAAAAATGTGTGCCAAAAAATGTGTGTAAAATGTATGTAAAAATGTGTGCCAAAAATCTGTGTAAAAATGTGTGTAAAAATGTATGTAAAAATATGTGCCAAAAATGTGTGTAATAAATGCATGGAAAAATGTATGTAAAAAATATATGTAAAAATGTATGGAAAATGTGTGGAAAATGTATGTAAAAATGTGTGTAAAAATATATGTAAAAATGTGTGGAAAAATGTGTGGAAAAATATATGTAAAAATGTATGTAAAAATATGTGTAAAATATATGTAAAAATGTATGTAAAAATGTGTGTAAAATATCTGTGTACAAAAATTGTTTGCAAAATATCTTGAAAAAAGTATGTAAAACGTGTGTGTACAAATGTATGTACAAAATGTGTGCAATAAGTGTGTTTAAAATGTGCGTAAAAAAGTGTGTGCAAAAAAACATGTGTAAGTAATGTGTGTAAAAAATGTATGTAAAAATGTATGTAAAAATGTATGTAAAAATGTATGTAAAAATGTATGTAAAAATGTGTGTAAAAAGGGTGTGTAAAAATTTGTGTAAAATGTATGTAAAAATGTGCGAAAAAGTGTGTAAAAATGTATGTAAAATGTATGTAAAAAGGTATGTAAAATGTGTGTAAAAATGTGTGTAAAAATGTATGTAAAAATGTATGTAAAAATGTGTGTAAAATGTATGTAAAAGTGTGTGTAAAGTGTATGTAAAATGTATGTAAAAATGTGTGTAAAAATGTGTGTAAAAATGTTTGTAAAATGTATGTAAAAATGTGTGTAAAATGTATGTAAAAATGTGTGTAAAAATGTATGTAAAAATGTATGCAAAAATGTGTGTAAAAATGTATGTAAAATGTATGTAAAAATGTGTGTAAAAATGTATGTAAAAATGTATGTAAAATGTATGTACAAATGTGTGTAAAAATGTATGTAAACATGTGTGTAAAAATGTATGTAAAAATATATGTAAAAATGTGTGTAAATATGTATGTAAAACGTATGTAAAAATGTGTGTAAAAATGTATGTAAAATGTATGTAAAAATGTGTGTAAAATATATGTAGAATGTGTGTAAAAATGTGTGTAAAAATGTGTGTAAAAATGTATGTAAAAATGTATGTAAAATGTATGTAAAAATGTGTGTAAAAATGTATGTAAAATGTATGTAAAAATGTGTGTAAAATATATGTAAAATGTGTGTAAAAATGTGTGTAAAAATGTATGTAAAAATGTGTGTAAAAAGTGTGTGTAAAAATGTGTGTAAAAGATGTGTGTTAAATGTATGTAAAAATGTGTGCAAAAATGTATGTAAAATGTATGTAAAAATGTATGTAAAAATGTGTGTAAAAATGTATGTAAATATGTATGTAAAAAAGTATGTATAAATGTGTTTAAAAATGTATGTAAAATGTATGTAAAAATGTATGCAAAAATGTGTGTAAAAATGTATGTAAAAATGTGTGTAAAAATGTATGTAAAAATGTATGTAAAAATGTGTGTAAAAATGTATGTAAAAATGTATGTAAAAATGTATGTAAAATGTATGCAAAAATGTATGCAAAAATGTGTGTAAAAATGTATGTAAAAATGTATGTAAAAATGTGTGTAAAATATCTGTGCACAAAAATTGTTTGCAAAAAATGTCTTTAAAAAAGTACGTAAAACGTGTGTGTAAAAATGTATGTAAAAATGTGTGCAATAAGTGTGTTTAGAAAATGTGTTTAAAAAAGTGTGTGCAAAAAACATGTGTAAGTAATGTGTGTAAAAAATGTATGTAAAAATGTGTGTAAAAAGGGTGTGTAAAATGTGTGTAACAGATGTATGTGTGTAACAGATGTAAAATGTATGTAAAAATGTGTGTAAAAATGTATGTAAAATGCAGGTAAAAATGTATGTAAAAATGTGTGTAAAAATGTGTGTAAAAGATGTGTGTAAAATGTATGTAAAAATGTGTGTAAAATGTGTGTAAAAATGTATGTAAAATGTATTTAAAAATGTGTGTAAAATGTATGTAAAAATGTGTGTAAAAATGTATGTAAAAATGTGTGTAAAAATGTGTGTAAAATGTGTGTAAAATGTATGTAAAAATGTATGTAAAAATGTATGTAAAAATGTGTGTAAAAAGTGTGTGTAAAAATGTGTGTAAAAGATGTGTGTAAAATGTATGTAAAAATATGTGTAAAAATGCACGTGCACATAGCCCGATTGTAGACAGCTGCAGTAAGGAAACTACACGGACTGACAACTTGTGTGTGCCAAGTTCGAATCCAGTTCATTCCACAGGAAAATAATAACCTTTCACTTGGAGATTTTGACAACCTTAACGTGGTCGCTCACATAAGCACCCGATATGCCAACAATAGTTCCCTGATTTATTCACGCGCACACAAATAAATATTAACATCTGTACAAAATTTTGAACATAACTTTTTATTTAATCAACAGGAGTAGTTTGATTTCGTTCCGTATAAGTTTTTAGTAATTTGTTATTGTATTCTTAATATCAACTGCACTTTGAATTGAACGTTTAGCGTAAAAATACTGTTAAGACTAAGCTTGTTTCCTTCAATAATTACAAGAAACCTTCTCTACCACCAATAGCAATGGCCAAAAACACATTACCCGAAAGTACTTCCTTTAAACTCCTCGGTTTAACGTTTACAGGGAACATAAACTGGAATAGATACATTGAGAGCATTGCCAAGGCTGCTGCAAAGAAGGTGGGCTTTCTCTACCGTGTTAGAAAACTATTTACGCCTGAAAGTATCCTGTACCTCTATAAGGCCACCATTCACCCATGTATTGAGTATTGTTGTCACATTTGGGCTGGTGCATCTGCTATTTGTCTCTCACTCCTGGACAGGGTTCAAAAGAGAGTCGCCAACCTGATAAGTCCTGAACTGTTATCTGAGCTTCAGCCTCTATCCCATCGACTTAATGTTGCATCCCTCTGCCTGTTCTACAAATACTTTAATGGTGAATGCTCTGACGAACTACAAGCACTTGTACTCCTAGACGTGAATACCCCCAACAAACCCGACAAGCAGCTAAATCCCACCCCTTCACAGTAGATATCCCTAAGTGTAAGAAAACCTTCTACTCCAATAGTTTCTTCCCCAGAACTGCTAGACTTTGGAAATCCCTTCTGGGATTCTGCTTTCCTAACTGTACTGACATGCAGAAGTTCAAGTGTATGTGAACAGACATCTTGCTGCTCATCTCCCTTCATAATACCCCTGCAACTTATGTCCCCGATAGTAGCCCCCTACTTCAAAGTGTGCCTTGTTTGGGGAGAAAATTGAATTAAAAAAATGTTACTTAAAACTGATGATTTGTAAGCCTTTTATTTGTGGAATCACATTTCAGAATAATATAAATTATAGAAATAAGTAATTCTTATGTGAAAAATTAAAAACTAAGCTCCATTGGTTATGAAATGGAGCTCTTCTGAAATTATGAAACGGAGGTCTATTTGTTATGACATGGAACTCCATTTGTTATAAAATAATGCATGGAGGTGGATACTCTTTGCACAGGAATTTATCATGGATACACTGTTTTTTGTTTTTTTTATTTAACTTAAGAAATTTATAAATTATTTACGACATGAAATAATCAGTCGGATATTTTGTTCGTTTTTGTTGATTGTCTTTATTGCTTATGTTCATGCATTTTGTACCATTTCATTTTTTAATCATTCTCTTTCTCCTTTTTTCGTCTTCTTTTTCCTCCTTTTCCCTGCAGTTCTTCTCTTTTTCCTTTCATCTTTTATCTCTATTTTTATTTCCATTCTTGCTCCTTTCCTTCTCTTCCCTATTTCCCTTGTTATCTTTTATCTTGACATTTACAAGCAAAATGGATTGGAAGAAATATTTTGAAGACATTGCCAAGGCTTCCGCAAAGGTGGGACTCCTCTACCCTGCTAGACAACTACCAACACTTAACAGCATCCTATATCTTTACAAAGCCACCATTCGCCCACGCACGGAATATTGTTGCTACATTTGGGCTGGTGCATCTGCCTGTAGTCTCTGTCACTCTTAGACAGGATCTAAAAAAGAGTCTCAAATCTAATAGGTCCCGCACTATCAGCTAAGCTCCAACCGCTGTCTCATCACTGCAATGTTGCATCCGTGTGTTTCTTTTACAAATATTTTAATGGAATGTGCTTTGTTGAACTCATTGCACTTGTGCCCTCTCGATGTACATGTCCCTGACTTATCCGTCAGGAAGCAAAATCTCACCTCTTCACTGTTGAGGTCCCTAGCTACCAGAAAATCTTTTATTCTAACAGCTTCTTCTTGCAGACTTTGAAATTCTCTCCCGGTTTCCTGCTTCCCTTATTGTACTTACATGCAGAAATTTAACTGTAATGTGAACATACACCTCGCTGCTCAACTCCCTAAATAGTCCTCTAAAAAGTTAAGCATGCTGAGCCTGGTCATTATTAAAATGGGTGTCCAATTTAAAAATTCCAGGCTCTGTATGTAGAAAGACGTCGACATCTTGCAAAAGTTTCAAAAATTTAATGTCATCATCTCCCCTAACAGGGATATGCATGCAACTGGAGACCGCTTGTGAACTTCATACTCCCATGGAACTTCCTCCTTTGGGGGAAGTCGGTTAAACCCACATAGGATTAGTGGCGCTTCCATGCCTTGTTTAGAGTAAATAAGAGTTAAAAAAATCCTCCATTTCATTTTTTCTTTCCTTCTTCCTCTTCTTGTTTTCTCTTCTCCTCTTCTTCCTCTTTTATCATTTCCTTTTCCCTCCTCTTTTTTATTTTATCGCTGCATGTTTCTTTTCTTCTGTCTGTGTCCTTTCTGCTTCCACTCCCTTTTTTTCTCTCCTTCATACTCCCTGTTTCTCGCTTGCGTGTCGCACCTGGTTCTAATCAAACTCTCACCTTTGAACGTCTACCACCATCCAAAGAATGGGACAAAAGAATTTCTTTCTTAAAAGGAACAAAAAACAATCAAAGTATTTAAAATATTATCTACTAACTGTACTTAACCAGCGTTATCCGGGATGCATCAATGTCATGTTTGTATAACATTTTTTTTTTTACACATTTTGAAGGTTATACAGGAAAGAACTTAAATGCCTACCAGACACCACCCTTGGGTGCCTTTGGTCTCTCTGTATAAGGGTTTGTCAGAAACCTTGAAATGAGGATACTTTCAGTTTGAAGTAACCCTAACCCTAACTAAATATTCAAAAACACACGGTATGTTGTCTTCTCATCTCATCCAGCACGTTCAGTTGCAGACAGGATGTGCTCCTTTTTTTATAGAGGGTAGCCTTTAATAAAAACAAAAAATAGAAAGTAGATAATGAGGGACTCATATAAAAGTATAAATATAAACAAAAATGAATACTAGCAGGCCAGCACACAGGATAAAAAGGGCTCTCAACCCATTTTATACCAAGTGGCAGGAGGTCAACAATGGTGTAGATCCTCATAGCTCTGTAAATAACATTCTAGCTATGAAACAGGCCAACCGGGATCAACTTTCATGCTTTGATGATAAAGGTCCTGGTCACCTATCTCCATCATTTGTAGCAATAAAAAGGTAGAGCAATAAGAGGCTTAAAAACCCGGCCATGGTCTGTTGCACAGAAGAATATGCTGCTGTTTTGCTAGCATTATTCAAAGTTTTCAAAGTTGAGCAAGACATCAAATGGAATTCCTGGCCGAAAAGATGAAAGAAATAAAATTTTATTTTTTTTTATTTTTGTTGTTTTATTTTATTTAAATAATTATAAGAATAAAAATAAAATTAAATTAAAAGTAGAATAAACTAAATATTGTTAAAGTGACGCATAGGAGAGAAACACTCACAAACACGTGAAGTAATTACAGAATAGTAGACAGGTAGGTGTGCTATATAGAGGAAGTGAGTATATATAAATAGGGTCTATATAACTTATATCTCTTTAAACGTGGTGACGTGTCGATATGTATATATATATACATATATATACGTATATATATATATATATATATATATATATATATATATATATATATATATACACACGTGTTTTAACACTATGTAATCGTCTACTTCCTTGAATGTCCGTATAACGTCTATTGAGCGTCCCTAATGTTCGTGTGTATAGATATTTTTATAACAGTGTGTATAACAATTGGTAACAATGACAATTTATACAAATAGTCTTTACCAAAAAGACGGATAACTATGTCAGTGGGGTCATCATCAAAAGACACATACCTTCAAAAAGTTTCTTTCGTGCTTCCTGAAATTAAAGATGCTTTTCATTAGAAAAAAAACCACCAAGACGTGAATTATATTTGGATATAATCATTTATTTCCATGTTGTGTCCCTTCTCGGAGTTTGGGAACACTTTTGTACAAGTCTACATTTTGCTATTTCGCCCATTTGACTTCCACGGGCGTCTAGTTTTATGGAAAAGGGATGAAAATGGGATGGAAGTACTTCATGAAAATTCAAATCCTTACGACGTTTTAAAAATTATAACAATATGTATTAAACGTCAATTAATAAATATTATCTCAAATTCCATTTTTTTTAGTATTTTAACGTTTTTTTTTATTAAATATGGGCAAAGCCTCCCATTTGAAATTTCAAATATTTCAGATTTGCATTGAATTTGATCTATAAGCATTAGATACTAAATAAGTAAAATTCCATGAATTTAAATTTCTTTTTAAGACCTCTTAAGCTTAGACCTTACATTTTAGAATTTTTCTAGAGTCTAAATCGAGTAATTAATTTTAATCAAACTGTAAAACATGGATTCTAGACATAAGGTTTAGAATCATTCTATATTAATGTTATTCTTTGTAAGAGGTCATAAAACTAACGCAAAATTATTCTTCTATGGGGATTAATTTTACACATCCTAATACAGCATAGTTGTATAAAAACACCAGTTCTGGTTATATCATTGAAGTTAAGTGATGTGGAGCCTGGCCAGTACCAGATGGGTGACCATTTGGGAATGCTTGATGCAGTATGTCATCTTTTCATGTAGCTAGGGACCGCTTGTAAATTTAATATTACCTGTAAACTTCCCCCTCTAGAGGAAGCCAGCATATTCGTTTCGGGCTAATACCAAACCAGGTATGACCAGTCCGTGTTTTAATGTGATTATTTTTCTAATATATATATATATATATATATATATATATATATATATATATATATATATATATATATATATAGGGAAAAACATCCATTGAGCTCGGATAAAGCTGTTTGAATCAGGAAAAGGTGAGTGTACAAAGCCAGTTAAATATAAAATTACAGAGCAATCTATTGAGCTTAATATATCGTTCCTAGTCCTTTGTTAGTTTTATTCTTTCGTATTTCCTTTTACATAATTCGAAAAAAAAACATCAAGAATAAAAAGAGAAGATATTGTCTTGTTAATCTGTTTTTATTTTTTATTTTCGTGTTATTTTTTCTTTCTCAAAGTCAACTTGAATATGATTGGCGCGACAAAGACAAATTTGAAGCAGGTTTCTGCCAGATGTCGTCTACAAACCAATAATGTCGCCATCCTTCCATAACACCTTTTTTTTTTTGCACCCGTTTCTCATTTTCGAAAATTAATTGTGCATACTTTTGGCTCACATCACATTGCACTGTGGAAAAGTTGGCGTCAAGTGTTGCTGAAACTTGATCAGCAACTCGTCGTTTCCTTTTTTTTAGAGGGGGAGCGGGGGTGGGGGAGAAGACCAAGAAAATCTTCTTTTTTTTTGTTTTTTAATGATTGTGCGTCTTTCATTGCGAATTGTAATTCTTGAATAACACTAATAACATGAATGGATTCTTCTGATAATTTAAAGAACACATTCTTGTAAACGTCATGATTGCTACATTTCCATCAACAAAAACCTCAACTTGAGGATAAAGTTCAACTTGTCGTCGTCGCATATGACGAAGAGGAAGCTTTTTCCTTTGAGAAATGCTTGGGTTGCTTAGCGAGTGGGTCTGATGATGTAAAACAAATTCATCAATGATGAATGTACAATATATATATATATATATATATATATATATATATATATATATATATATATACATATATATATATATGGTAAAAGTCTATATTCCAAATTTCAAGATGTTGACCATCTTACAATTTATTCCTTTAAGTACTCTAACATGCACAATTCTTGACAGCACCTGTTTCGTAACGTAAAATCATTCATTTAATTAGGGTTAGGGTTAGGGTTATGAATGTATATTTTCTCTGATTACATTGAGCTTTATAAATTAAAGATTGGTATAATAAAAGCGAAATATAAGTGAAATAAAAACACATTTCCATAGAAATATATATATATATATATATATATATATATATTATATATATATATATATATACATACATCTATATATATATATATATAAAATATATTTTAGTCATCGACATACAGACCTGTTTCGTTGTATCACAACTCATCAGTGCCGCTAGACTAACACCTCTCCCAAGCCGAGGATCAAACCTAGAATCGTCGTGATGACAGTCGGCAGTCCTACCCCTTGACTACGGAATCGGTGGCCGAAATTAACCTGTCCGAACGATTATTTAAATAAACATCCGTCCGCTACTCGTAGAGGGCTCAAACGTTTGTTTGTAAACAAATCGCGAGCTTCGCATTATTTCAGCTAAATTAAGTAGCGAGTAAGATAATTTACGAGAGTGCTCTACCAAAGAGGGGAGCTTTATAAAATATATTTTAGTCATCGACATACAGACCTGTTTCGTTGTATCACAGCTCATCAGTGCCGCTAGACTAACACCTCTCCCAAGCCGAGGATCGAACCTAGAACCGTCGTGATGACAGTCGGCAGTCCTACCCCTTGACTACGGAATCGGTGGCCGAAATTAACCTGTCCGAACGATTATTTAAATAAACATCCGTCCGCTACTCGTAGAGGGCTCAAACGTTTGTTTGTAAACAAATCGCGAGCTTCGCATTATTTCAGCTAAATTAAGTAGCGAGTAAGATAATTTACGAGAGTGTTCTACCAAAGAGGGGAGCTTTCCTCCAGGTTCATTGTGATGTGTCCCCAATTAAAGCAGACTATCAATCTGAAAAATGGCTATTTCACCGATTTCGATGGCAATAAAAATATGGGAGTGCGAAACATTCGTTTATCATTATTCTATCCCGGGCACCGTCAGGTAACCATACCAGTGTATATATATATATATATATATATATATATATATATATATATATATATATACACTGTATATATATATATATATATATATATATATATATATATATATATATATATATACACTGGTATGGTTACCTGACGGTGCCCGGGATAGAATAATGATAAACGAATGTTTCGCACTCCCATATTTTTATTGCCATCGAAATCGGTGAAATAGCCATTTTTCAGATTGATAGTCTGCTTTAATTGGGGACACATCACAATGAACCTGGAGGAAGCTTCATATGCGTCTTGTAGTGACTTAGTTCACAATATATTGTAGTCTACATTGCACTTTAGAGAACCTACTGTGGATTTAAAAAAATATTTTTATATAATGGCTTGAATTAAAGTTTTAGATGTAAAAGTCAAGTACCATACTTCAATTGTGCTCTAAGGAGAAACATCCATTTTGAACGCACTCCTGTCATATAAAAGAATCTACTGTAGATTTTAGATGTCGAGCCTTTTGGCTTGTGTGGTAATAAAACTTCTCAAATGCACTTCCGATGCTAGACTGTATAAAGTGTTAACTTTGGTCCAAATCGCCTGTTCCTTTTTTGATCGGATAAATAATGATTACCGATACTTAGCAAAGACACACCGATACAAAACCTATTAAAGAACACTGTCAGGTACATAAAGTACTTTTGTACGAGATTTCATATAGATCAGCCAAGCCATTTTTGAGTCCATAGGGAACGAACTCAAACAGAGACGCGCAGACAAAGTCTACAATTGTTTCAAGACCATTTGGACAAATTCAAACATTATGTCGTTTGAAAATTTTCACAAGAACAGCCTTTCTTCAGACTTATTGAATAAAAACACTTTAACAATAAAACATTATGGAAAAACATTTCCTTTATAAGGAAAAGAAAACGAGCGAAACTATTTTACCTCTATCGCATCTTTGCATATATATATATATATATATATATATATATATATATATATATATATATATATATATATATATATATATATAGTGTATCACAAAAGTGAGTACACCCCTTACATTTCTTAAAATATTTAAGAAGTATATCTCATCATGGGACAACACTGAAAAATGATTTTTTACACAATGAAAAGTAGTCTCTCTGCAGCATGACGGTATCCAAGAACATCCAAGCTAACTAAAAAGTTGCTGTGCACCAGTTAAACAAGTTAATAAATTCAAATATCTAGGCTACTGGATCACACCAGATTCAGAACGTATTTCTTTCTTTTATTATCCCCCTTTTTTCTTTGTACTCTTTATTCTTCACATATATTAAATGTTGTTATCTTTTTTATTTTGAATGCCACGTGATATGACCGCCTGATAAATTTTGTGCTTGTAAACTCCTGTAAAATGTTCATTACTGACTAAACTGTCCCTTCACAGAAATTAAAATCAAGATATAATGATACTAAATCTCATGGCAATAATCTTTATTCCAAGTTTGATTAAAATCCATTATATTATTTTGGTTTTAGAAATAGATCAATACAATATTTTCAGCAACGATAGAATCATAGACTCATAGAAACATAGACATAGAATCGGTCTTTAAATTTTATTTCCAAAAAAATATAAATCTAATATATAAAGTTTAATCAGTCGGATTGTACATTTTATCCATAGACAGCAATGTAGCTAGTAAATCAATATTTGATTCTAAGTAGCCAGTCCTTTTCGAAAATGATCACTTTCTGTTCTCTGAAAAAAAGAAAATTGACATTCCATCGATTTCGTTCTTTGAGGAGAGAACAAATAATTTCATTGAATTGCGATTCTAAGAAAAAAAAAAGACAGGAACCAGAAAGATATTGATTCTTCCAAGGCAAGAAGGAAACAGGAAGGAAGTGTCCAAGACTGACAGGAAACAAGAGACCAATGTTGATTTTTTTAGCTTTCTTCTATTTCTTTTATCTCTTTCTAACTAGCTGTATCTATCTGGCGTTGCCCAGGATTCACCAATGTTATCTAACATATCCAATCAGATCAAATATATTGACATAAAATAGCAAACTGTAACAAGCCATATAAAAAAGACAATTAGAATACATCTAAATTTATATAAGGTCGGAAATATTTTCAAAGAATATTTTGAAGCTGGATATGTTAGATTATGCCAGGGCAAGATCGAGTGACCTTGCTGATAGTCAATTTAGAACACCAATTATTATCATTATTATTAAAAAAAAGTAAAATGTTAGATAATGAACATTATTATTGTTTTGTTAACTGTTATGTAGAAAAAGGCATGCAGAGAGAATGTTTTGAAAGAAAGGAATGTTTAGTTAAATATTTTGGTTAACTAAGAAACAATAACAAGGAAAAAATGTGGTCGACATTGTGTTATCAGTATTGTAAACGTCCACACATATCCACAAAGATTTATGACTATTAGACGACACGAAGAAACTCCACTATATACACAACTCATCATATGCCCAACGCACTTTATATACAGCGCCTTACATATATACCTTATAACCCACCACAAGGTAACAAATATGGTATGCATCGTTGTAACCTCCTCTGAGCTGAAAATGAAACCGTTTTTCTATTAAGATGAAAGAAACAATTGTATTTCTTTTGCGGGGAAAAAATTATTTTTTGCTTTTGTTGTTGTTTTTTAGCTTCATTTATTCATTTTGGAGGAATGAAATGATTCTTCTTGGCATTAATTTCCCCGATATCTTTCTAGTTAGATTTTTTTTTTACAGAGGAGTCATCAATTATCAAGGCCCGGAGGCCACTCAGTGATCAGGATTAATGTGTGTACAGTAGTCATTGGGGCAATAGCATAGTAATCGTTGGTATTGGAAATGTGGTATGATTTTATTAAGAAGACGGTTCAACAAAAACTTGATTACATTGGACTTGAAGACGACCATATTGTAGTCAGCTGGAAAGCAGACCAGTGGAACAGAGTTCCTCAGGCGGGAAGTTCATTGAAAGAGGCTTTGTTCATGGAATCTACGTTTAGGTTTAGGCACCAATAGAGAGTGGGGGGGGGGAATATTCATAGTGGTTTTATATGCGTTTTTTGTGAAGGTTGGTAAGGGGGCATCCATAAAGTGGAGTTCAGCCGAACACTTGCCATAAAAATAATGATAGACTAAAGACAGCCTCTTTCCAAAAAGATATTGCATACTTACAGGGGGTACCATGTGAAGGTTCCCAACATTCTTAAGTGAAAATATTTATGTGGAATGAATTGGATTCGAACCTGGAACACCCAGGTTGTCAGTCCATGTCGTTACCCACTTAGCTATCGTCATCTTCCTAGTGCTAATGTGAAAAACTTCTTGAAAAGTAGATTTAAATTCCTGTCGATGTTACTTTATGGCAGAATTGGGTTTCCTTGTGTTAGATATTGACCGGGCAACGCCGGAAGGTGTGTTAGTCAACAATTATTAGGATCGTTATTAACATTTGTAAAAATAGAATGTTAGAAAGTCTGTTATAGCGAAATAAATATTTACAGATAAAATCATTTATGTTAAAATGTTTTAATAGAAAGGAATGTTAGTTTTCATAACTAGCACAAAAGATAATTATAAAATAGGTCCGACTCTAGAATCTGATATAGGGGTCATAAGAGAGAGGGAGGTAGGGAGGGAGAGAGAGAGAGAGAGAGAGAGAGAGAGAGAGAGAGAGAGAGAGCAGACTGAGTTGGTAGCCAGAGGGGAAAAAACGGGCCACAAACAGTAATGGTTCAAAGTGGGGGAAAATACCGATAGTAAAAGTCTAGGACCAACATTGAAGCTTTCTAATGGAGGAAACATTCCGTAAATAAAGCTGCTGTAAATACCACCAAAACTTTGAGTTGTACAAATCTTAATTCGGAGCTTTTCCAAGGATCTGTTAAATCAAGACAAAAAATAAACTCGATATGTTCCCGATGGGTCAAATGTTGAAGCTCCAACTAGGTGTTATTCATACTTTGTGTTGTAAATGTATTTATTCTTGTCCAGCCATGAACTGTATTTAAATGTACGTTAAACACTAGATAGTCATAAACGAACACACGTATATACACACGTCATATAGATAACTGTGATACTTATATATATATATATATATATATATATATATATATATATATATATAGTAAGTTATATAGTAAGTTATAAAATATATATGGCGATTAAGCTACACTGAATATTCCGCGTTTCATCCACTTTAGGACTCTTAAGGCTTATACGCATAAGCCTGAAGAGTCATAAACTGGATGAAACGCGGAATATTCAGTGTAGCTTAATCGCCATATATATTTTATAACTTACTAACTAGCTCTACCTACGTATTGAGCACTATGCATGAATTTATACTTTCGTATATTAATTTTATGTGAGTAAATGAAGTAGTTATATATATATATATATATATATATATATATTCATCCACATACAGTACTGCTTTGCTGTTTCACAGCTCATCAGTGCAGCTAGACAAACAACTACCTTAAGCTAGGATCAAAACCCGACCGCCATATGACAGTCGGAGCTTCTAACCATTATGCTATTTGGCTGTTGCTATGTGGGTAGTGAATTAACAATGTTTTAACATTGTCTAAATATCTAAGCTCAATTTGTTTATACAAAGAGCATCGCTTCATCTTGCAAGTTTTCCTTGGTCAGCCAAACTTCATGTGATTTGCAACAATTTATTCAGGACGATGAATCCATCACATGATCATACCAGCGTAACTGAATCAGTTTAAGGATAACCAACATGTCGGACGAATGTAGTACTTTCAGTAAATCACTTGGTCAGCTTTTACACTGCAAGTCGATCTAATCAGAGATCTGTCATTGTGTTTTGAATTTCTTGAATCTAATGTTAGTAACAAGTTATAATAATTTCTAACAATACTTAATATTCATCAAAAACCGTATGCTGAAAATTGATTTGACAACCAGTCTGCGACACTGACTTCCGGAAATAAAGAAATAAATATAAAATAAAACAGACAAACGTAAAGCCTTGCCGAACATTTCTATACGGTTCTTTTTATTTCCTCACCTCTCCTGAATAATGGATACTACTTTCGAACATTAGGGACATTAATCCCTACTATCTTGTAGGACACATTATGTTGGTAAATAAACATAATATAATTGACGATTATTGAAAAATCCTTCCAATATTGCCATAATTCTTTCATATACTTCCTCATGTCGACGGTGTTTCCTACGAACCGCATTAATATAACTTTCAAACACAACTCCGTTCACACTACGAACAATGTTTCAAGAAAACTACAACACCCTTCTCATATATTATTAGATTATATATGACCATTAGTCATATATATATATATATATATATATATATATATATATATATATATAGATATATATATATATATACAGCAATTTCGAAAATTAGGGGCATTAACACCTACTATCTTGTAGGACACATTATGTTGGTAAATAATTTGAAACTTATTGAAAATTCCTTCTAATATTATCATTATTCTTTTATATACTAACTCATGTTCATGGTGTTTCCTAAGAATCACATTGCAATAGCCTTCAAACAACTCCTTTCACACCATGCACAATTCTTCAAACAATGCTTCTCGACTTTAATAAATTTTATGAACAAAGATGAACAATGAAGAATATTTAGTTATTAATTTTAATCAGCCAGAAGAATGTTGCACATGACAATGAATATAATGAGCCTAAATAAATTATTACAGATGCTGGAGCAAGTTATAAACTGTTGTCAAGAAAACAAATTAATCCCATCGGAATTAAGGTGCAGGACATGCAGCAGAAAGAACAGCATAAAAAAAGTCTAGCTACAACAGCTGACAATAATTTTCTTTACTCTCTACCTGTGCTCAAAGCTAAACGAAAATTCCATGAGCAAAGTTTCTTTCTTAGAACTGTTCGTCTGTGGAACATAATACCGTGAGGCTGCTTTCCAGCTGACTATAGCATTGCCGTTTTCAAGTCCAATGTAAATAACTCCTTATTGAGCGGTCCTCTTATATAGTTCAAACCTTACGCAAGTTTCACCTCACTGATCACCCCGATGTTGTCTCACTGTCTAACTGACACTCATTGACCCTTATCTTCGAGTGGCTTTTAGGCCTTTATGAGTGGCACCCTCCTAGTAAAAAAAGAAATAATAAGTAGAATATTTTTTTCATGAAATTTCACAGATATTTTTCTTCGGACTAGCTATAAAGCAGTAGAAACTAGATAACGATGGAAATGAACGTGTTCAGGTATAAACACTCATCTAGTTGGTACTGGTGCACCTAACGAACTGGATTTTCGTAATTATCCGCTCTGTGGAAACTCTTGCAAACTGCTGGAATATGCCGCTTGCTGCTCAAGTTGATCAGCCAATCAGAAAGTGAAAACAAACTCGATTAGCCAATAAAAAGCCAAGCAGACGACTTTTAATAAGTTGGAAGAAAAAATATTTAGTTATTAATTTTAATCAGTCAAAAGAATGGAGCAGACGGCAATGAATCTAACTATGCTGGACAAATTATTACAGACATTGAAGTAAGTCATAAATCTTCAAGATCATTTAACTGTGGATGCACATAGCCTCTAAAAAATCTGAAAATAGAATGTAGGTTGGCCTCGGAAATATTCTTACCGATTGGAGGAACTAACCTTAACCTATATCCTAATCCTAAACCTTACCCTAAAGCCTAACCTTACCCTAAACCCTACCTCCCCCAATTTAGTTTTTAATTATGTGAAAAAAAATAATGTTTCTAGTGATTTACACAAAAAATAAAAACTATTTATTCATAAAACGTAAAGATAGGTTGCTGTTGTACATAATAATTTGATTAGTGTTCGAAATATTCCAGCAGTTTTCGTCAGGTGCCTTTTGGGCCCGAGCGAACAGTTACAGAAATCCGGTTTTTCAAGGTTCAACAGTACCAATCATGTTTAACCTCGATAATTTGTATGGAATTGAGTGAAAGTGATGAGTGCTCTAAACGATGCAGCAGAGTGTGATGCGTCTATCCAGCTTTTCCGCATTGCATTTTCCAAACATTCATATCTAATATCATTGCACATAAAAATGCATTGGTAATAAACCTGTTTTATTGGCATTTATCTCATAGCAATGGCAAAACCTTTCGTTGACTGCATTTGCTTCAGAAACTTCAGATTGATTCGGTAAGATAATCCCCCCTGCCCCGAGCCACGATTGTTATTGTAATTCTTTTTGACCTTCATACAAAAACTGCTGAATGTTATGTTGTTAATAAAGCAGCCATACAACGAAAAAGGCATTCATGAAATGGGAAGAATAAACAAAGTCTGTAAGCAGAAGAAATTCCAATGTTCCTATTTGCTTACCATCTTATTTATTGGCACCAGAATTCCCGAAACAGTTCTGCAACAGAAGTAATTTAATATCATATTCTTCCAGTCAAAAAGTTCATTCGGGTTGTTAACTAGCGTGAAAGCCAAAAACTGCCTTGATTATTAGAAAACATAAACTATATTATAATATTTTTCCATTTGAAAGATAACATCAAATGACAACAAAGCGTTACGACTGTCGACCAATCAGACATGTGTATGGAGTATAACTTATAGAAGTATAAAAATAGGGGGTTGAGGACATGCGTTGCATGGAGAAAAATTATGTGAAAATTATTTTATTTCTTTTTGATTGTTTCATTTTACTTAATTTGAAGTTTTCCGAAATCAAGGAGCTCCTTCCTAGGAGGTCAACGCTAGATTTCTACATGAGATACATAGATATTCGAATATTCCATTAAAGTTTTTTTTTGACTGTCAAACGTTGAGTTAGTAAAGTGGTTAAGAAATTTAATTTTCTTTTCCCTAATTGACCAATTAATTACATTATAGTTTATCTTTCTTGTAGCTTCTTAGTCTTACAGGATTCCAGGACAAGAATTCACCTAGTCTGGTGGAGTATCCTGCTAAGTGCGGTTACTTGAGGCAACATCACTTTTGAAAATGATGCACTGTTCTTCGTATGAGGCAGCTGTGGCGAAGGGATTTAATTTAGGCTAAAAATAATGTTATTTTAAATAATTTGGTCGTATGAAATATCATGTCAGGTTGTCTTGACAAACTCTTGTACGGCGAAACCAAAGACATTCACCCACTATCTCATACATTCGAGCCAAGAGATCTTTTTCAGATTCTCACCGTCCCTTTCAGTGCAATTGTTTGTGCCCCTCTTGCACTTGGTTAACCGGTTATATTTGCCAGGTAATTTTTCAAATACTTTTTCATGAATCCGGTTGCTCCTATAATTACTTGAATGATGAAGATCTTCCTAAGATTCCAGTTTCTTTTTATATTGTACATAAAACGTTGGTATTTTGTTATCTTTTCTCTCTAAGCTCTGTTTAACCATGACCATCGTCATAGATGGCCTGTCAACTGAAAACTGACGTCATCTCCATAGGTCCTAGCAAGCAAGATAAGTGGAACACAGACTGTCGATAATGAGCAGACATTTTTTACAGAAGGCGTTAGAAAACTTCAAAATTGGATTAAAAAAAGATAAACATAATACTTTGTACTGAAACTCATCCAATATTAATAATAAAAATATTAATAATAAAAAACGAATTGAAAGGGGGAAAAGTTGTTAAAAAGTTTAAAAAGAAAAGGAATATGATTTGATTTGTATGAAACTGAAGTTTATTCAATAGAAATAAATAAAATTGAACAATAAATATTTTTTAAATAAAAAAAAACAATATTTTAAAAATCAAAACTGAAAAACAAACGATAAATTAGTTTAACTGAAATACGAACAATAAATTAGTTTAACTGAAAAACGAACAATAAATTGTTTTAACTGAATGACGAACAATAAATTAGTTTAAATGAATAATGAACAATTAGTTTAACTGAATAACAAACAATAAATTAAAAAGTAAATTAAAACAAATGTTAGTATAAACAAAGTTACTTAGGCAGAAATATGTCAAACATTGAATATTAAAACTTTTCAAAAATCTGTTGTAGAATTTAATTAAAAGTTTGAATTTTTCTTTTTCTGATATTCTTTTTTACTAATATTGTCATTCTCTTTGCGTCAAAAATTGTTTATAAGGGAATTCGATGAACTCCATATCAGCATTTTTTCAATTTGCTGAATAGTGTGACCCTAAATAATCGATTTTGATCAGCCAAAATATTTAAAGTTATGTACATGGCTAATTTTCTCTGATGAATCGAATGTAAAAAAGAATCACATTTTGTAAGTTTGTTTATAACTATATAACTATATAAGACAAAATTATTAGTTATATCATTTGGGTATAGCAGAGAACCTCTGTTAATACCCTGAAAGTAGCTGTTTAATTCAGCTATTTCTTCAACAGCCTCTCTCTCGGATATTAAATTTTTGCAGCTATTGCATTTCAGTTTTTTTTAAACTGCATGACAGCAATAACCTGCTAAGTATAATATAACAGGAAGTACGTCCTTGCATTGATTAACATCATCTTCTGTTACATCTATGTTAAATTTATAAACATGTAACTTGTGCTCCCTTGTCATTTCATCCCAGTTAGTTTCTTTAAAAATTTTCAATTCAATAGTTCGATTATTAATTGTAAGCTCTGTTTTAAAACTGACAACATACCGAGTTTTTTTTCCACATTCATACACCTGACGTATCGATATATTATATTGATCTCCACCAAGTTGTCGATACTGGCCAAACCTTGCCTCAGGGTTATCTGTCTGAAACTTTCCTGGTAATATATACACCATGTTTAGTACATTTATACAATATTTAGTCAATTCTAAAATTGTGTAAGTAGTATGGTGCAAAGCAGTATATGTTTCCTTTGTAAACTTGCCAGTTCTTCCAGGAATGCTATTCCAAGTTTCTAAAACTATAATTATCACTATTTAATGTAAGTGGATTAGCATATTTATTACAAAGTCGACAACCTTTATATGGTATTTTCACATTCAGTATTGTCCACCAAATATAAAATATTTTAATGCATTCTGCGATGTTTGCATAATTTGGCAAGCATTCCTGTTTTCCTAAGGTTAGCAAACCTTGAAAATTTTTTGTTTGCAAAACCAAATTAACATTTTGCCTTTAAAAAATAATCGGAGAAAGAGCTTTTGAAGTCAACTTATAGCAATATTTCACAAATGATTGAGATTCTAGGTCATAAAGTTTATGTAAACTAGAAAATGGAGCACTTTGGATGTTATCTAATTCATGATTTCCATTATAACAACACTTTGGGAACATCATGCATTTACGTTCATCTTTTTGGTCAAGCAAATTGTTTCTAATGCATTTTTTAATATATGCACTGAGTCGAATAAGAAGAAAAGAGGGCTAGACGTTCTAACTGGATGGGGATATACAATTGAAAGCTTTGATGGGCTACAAAAGAAAGACATAGCTTTTTTATTTATTGCATTATTATCTGTTATAACAGATAATACCTTAAACCCTATATAGATAAGGTTTGAGATGTATTTCATCAACAAGTAAAGATACTGTGATGTCATTCTGCATTAGTAACTTGAACTTACTTTTAATATACATGAGAAAATTGTTATCGTGTTGTTCAATGACAGGATTCATAGAAGTTGATAAGGTTAATCTTCGAATGGTTGAATAGCATGGTAAAATTACATTTTTAGTGTCTCTTAGCAGTCTGTACCCTCTAGGGGAGCAGTTATATTATAAGGAAGAAAATACCATCATTTCACTCGAATAATTAACCTTATTCATTGTCATTATGTTAATTTGTTCATATGTGAACTTAATGGCATTAAAATATTTAAATGATTCATCTTGCACTAATAGCAAAAATGATAAGATTAATTTTAATAAAGAACTTATATTAGAAGTTTTCATTTCCTGTTCTTCGATGTCCATTTTTTCATGTTTTCCATCAAAATCTGCAGCGTATTTCCCTCTGTTACATGTTTAGGAATTCTATACTCCCCTATAGCACTCATTTCGACATCACTGCAGAATACTCTAACGGCCAAGTCCGATTCAATCACCATAGACATTTTTATTTTGGGGCATGGCCATCTCTTTATATGGCATATAATGATGGTATTGTCTTGCCTAATAGAAGTCCAATAATTTTTATCTATAAACGTTAATTTTTTTTCTAAATCATCAATATTATGGAAAGTTTTACATTTCCATAACTCTAACTCGTCAGTAACACTTTCACATAATGCACGCTTAAGAGCAGAATTTTCTAAAGAAAATTACATGACAAAAAAAAAACAAACGATAAAATAAAAAAAAAAGGTAAATGTGCAGAATTAATCCACCCTCGAAAAATCATTTTAAATTACCACCTTTAAAGGTTTCCGGGGGGCTGAAAACGAAAATAACGTTTAAAATTACGGCAAACTAGTAGTTTCCAAGATATAAAGAGATGTTAGTTAAAAAAAGGGGGGGGGATAATTTTACCTAAAACGACCATCCACTTTATGGCCATTTTTTTTTTTTACATGGGCAACGAGCAATTTTTTTTAAAATTACATTTTCGCCTCAAACAAGGCGAAGTGCCTCTTTGATGTAGGAATGAACACAACTAAACGTAAAATGAGCACCTACAGTTGACCCCCTCTCCCCGACAAAAATTCTGTTTACACTTTTTGAAAAGGGATGCTCATTTTACGTTAAACTGTGTTCATTGTATGACTCCCAACCCCCAACATAAAGGTGGCCATACTCCTTTTTCTTCGCTTTTATTTGTTAAAAAGAAAGCGTCCTAAAAAAACCATGGCCATAAAGTGGGTGCTCATTTTACATTAAATTTTTATAGAAAAGTGATCCCCATTTTTTAAAACTAACATTTCTTCATATCTCGGAAACTACTCGTTTGCCGTAATTTTAAACGTTTTTTTCGTTTACAGCGCCACTAGCAGTATCAGAATTTTGGGGGAATTTTTGACAACCCTAACACACAACTGCGAATAACATATACAAAACTCGTAATTTCTCCGTTTAAAGTTGGTTGTTTATTTTCTTTATGGAATATACTTCCAAAATAAACTATTAAAATTGTTTTAAAAACAATAGAAATATTATTTTTTATTGCCGGTATTTTGTAAACACTTTTTTTTAAATAAAAAAATAATATTTCTATTATTTTTTTAAACAATTTTAATAGTATATTTTGGAAGTATATTCTCCAAAATTCTGACACCTACAGGGCCACGACATTTACCACAAATAATTATTAATAAGCTTTTGGGATAACAAAAACGGTCATAAAATTTTTAAAAAAAGTTTTATCTATTTCACACTGATATAAATATTGCACAGTAATATAGTTGAACTAAAAAGATAAATGATTTTTCTAATTTAGAATTATTTAAACAAGGAATTCCGTTTTTACGATATCGATTTTATTAAATTGTTAGGTGAAAGTACATAATATTTTCACCATACTTCCTATTTTAAATAAGTTTCTAAATAATAATTTATTATTTCAGCACATAACTTAAATTACATGTAAAATTCATTTTTTATATACATACTTTCATTTTTATGTTAAAATACGTTCTAAAAAACAAATAAATAAAAATAAAAGAAGGCGCATTTTTTCTTTTTTTTAATGTCTCAAACATTTTAACACTTACTCTGCTATATTTAGATGGAGTAAAATCCTTTCTTTTTATTGTATTAATCCACTGGTAAATTATTTCCTTTTTCTTGGGAAATGGAAACACGGTAACTTTTGGTCCATTTTCATAGTTACCTCGGCATTTTGGAACTATACATCTTGAAGGCATGTTTAAATTTATTCAACCCTCCAAAACTTTAAACCAACTTCCGGTTTAGTCATGAGACACGTGACCAAATTTTAACAGACCGATGTTCATGACGTCACCAGACTAAATTATAGTCGTCACTAGGCCATCATATTACGGTAGCCACGGTTTAACCCGGTACCATTGGAGACACCAATCATCAGTTGCTTTGTCAAAGATATACTCTTTATTTGCTTCAGTATATATATATATATATATATATATATATATATATATATATATATATATATATATATATATATATATATATATACATGCATACATACATGATGATGATTGCTACTTCTTGACAGAAGTTTGCCATCTCTTCAGTTAAGTGTTGTGCGGCTGTGTGTACGTAAGTGACTTTTTAATCCAGCTTTAGTCCTATATAAAAGTACACATATGTGACATAAAAACTTTCTGTCCTGTAAGGGCGATTGCATGATAATATTGTGAATCCTCGAATGCCGTGTCAGGCCACTTTAAGATTTGCAGATTAGACCACAAATATGACAACTTAGCGTTGCCGGATGTGTTGTAAAAGCCTCCTCATATGACTGTTGTTCCTATCTTTGATTGTGTGATTTTGACAAATTCAGATTGTGTTCTAATTTCTCTGACATTATATTATCGTCCTGCTTTCTTAAAACGCATTTTAAGACAGCAAGATGTACACGCTGCTCTTCAAAAATCTTATAACTTTCTCTGATTGTTTTTCTCCACAGTAATCGATCTTTCGCTTGGGTTTTCCATGTTATGTTCATCCATTTCAAGTATTTTTAAGGTTTTCAGAGAATCCATAAACCTTTTTCCTGTTTTTTTTTTGTTTTTTTTTTTTTATTACATTTTCACCCCAAACAAGGCAAATTGCCACTTTGGTGTAGGGGCTACTATCAGGGGCAGCAACTTACTGGGGTACTATGTAGGGATTTGGGCAGCAAGGTGTCGGTTCACGTTACACTTGAACTTCTGCACATCAGTACTGTTGGGGAAGCAGGGACCTGGAATGGAATTCCAAAGTCTAGCGGTTCTGGGGAAGAAACTATTCGAGTAGAAGGATCTTTTACATCTAGAGATCTCTATAGTGTGGGGGTGGGATTTAGCAGCCTGTTGGTTTGTCGAGGGTGCTCACGTCGTGGGGGCATAAGTGATTGCAGTTCGTCAGAGCATTCACCACTAAAATACTTGTAGAACAGGCAGAGGGATGCAAGATTTCATCGATGGGACAGAGGCTGAAGCTTAGATGCCAGTTCAGGGCCTATCAGGTTTGCGACTCTCTTTTTAACCTTGTCAAGGAGTGAGAGACTAGTAGCAGATGCACCAGCCCAAATGTGACAGCAATACTCCATACATGGGCGAATGGTGGCCTTATAGAGGTACAGGATACTTTCGGATGTTAACATGGTAGAGAGAGCTCACCTTTCTTGCAGCGGCCCTGACATTGCCTTCAATGTAATTGTTCCAACTCATGTTTCCTGTGAACGTTAGGCCAACGTTAGGTTTATTTTACCCCTATCTCTCTTGTCATAAAGCAGTTGTTTAGGAAGTGTCTGCATTTGATTTTGAATGATTTTTATTTCGATACTATTACTACTTGAACGTTCAAGAACTACAGAGTCAGGTGTTAGAGTCCTCCAGTTAATATTAAGTATCTTCCGAATACAACTTTGATGAAACGTTTCCAATAACTTTAGATGCCTTCCATATGTTGCTCAAGTCTCTGACTCATATAACAGCATAGTGATGACGCATGCTTCGTAAATACTTAGCTTTGTTTTTGATGTGATTCTCCGATCTGACCACATGCGTTTCTCCAGTTTGCCAAAAGCGGAACTGGCTTTGGCAATTCCGTTATTTATCTCAGCGTCAAGCGAACAGTCTTTACTCAACGTACTACCCAGATATACAAAATCGTCCATGACATTTAACTTCTTACCATCAACCAAGATGTTTGGTTCAACATAGGGCATTACTATACGTTTTCTTGATGGTAAGTCCAAAAGCTTTACAAGCCTCTGATAACTCATCCATAATCATTGGTGTGTCCTATTCTAAATGTGAAACAAAGTTTGCATCATCTGCATATAAAAGTTCATGAACAAGGTTCTGAAAAGTTTTCGATTTTGTGGTGCGACGTCTAAGGTTAAAAAGTTTACTTGATGTGAGAAACCAAGACTTCATCACAATATCGTAATTGTTAAAAGCACCAGCATCACAGCGAAATATATAGAAAATAATGTAGGGGTAAATATATCAGCTTGTTTTACACCGTTTTCAACTGAAATTGGATCAGACAAGAGATCCGTTAAAGTTCACTCAGGCCTTCATATTATGGTGTAACTGCTAAAGCAACTCCACATAACTAGTAGAACAGCCTAGTTTCCCAAGAATTTTCCAGAGCAGATTGTGATTGATGGTATCAAAAGCTTTTGTCAGATTGATAAACACTTGATACAACAGCACTCCCTCCCTGCTCCATCCATTTTTCTATTAGCTGTCGTGCAGAGAATATCATGTTCATTGTGCCGCGGCCAGATCTAAAATCACGTTGAGTCTTTGAAATGATAAAGGGACAAATCTATTCTAGCAAACGATTTAACAACATCTTTGCTAAAACCTTTCCCACTGCTTCAAGCAAGCTAATGCCTCTATAATCATCACATTCAGATTTTGACCCTTTCTTTTATAAATTGGGATCATTATTGCATCAATCCAATCTTGAGGGGTAGCATTACCATGCCAAACAGCAAGGATGAGTGCATGGATTGCGTTGATAATACTATCACTTCCATATAGCAATAATTCATCAGGTATCCCATCAAGTCCGGGAGGTTTTTCTTTATTAACCTATTTTAATGTGCTTTTGATCTCATCAATGCTGGGATCAGTCATTATCTCATCAACGACCTCCTTTTGAAGGAGATCAATCTTGAAAATGTTCTGTCCATCGTGTCATAATCCTCTCAACATTGTTGAAAAGGACAGAACCATCTTTGGATTTCACAGGTACCAAAGTTGAAGGCTGCGGCCAAAAAAACTTGTCTGATTTTGTAATACGTATCTTTTGAATTTTTGCGGTCATAATCTGTTTGGATGTCTGCTGACAATTTGGCTCACCGCTTGTTCTTCATTCGCCGTGTCTCACGCTGTACTTTTAATTTTGCTTCTTTATGCACTTTTTCTGCATACATACATGATGATTGCAACGTCTTGTCAGACGAGTGCCACTCCCCCAGACATTTAAAATCCATGAGCCCAAATACCTGAGGGAGTATCTATACACGATGATGTTACAGAATCTTAGCTTTGTACGACAGCTAAGTCTCTCTCTCGGTTCAAAATGTTGAGATCCAGCAACAAGCAAGAGCAAGATAGCCAGCAACAAATTAAACTGCAGACCAGCTTAATGCGGGTACTGGTCTTCCGCTTTATGGTTTTTTAAATCAGAGATTTGCTTCTTCTAGAAAGGTTGCCTTCACCACGGCTTACGGGAGCCCTCTCCACCCCAATACACACACACACACACACACACACACACACACACACACACACACACACACACACACACACACACACACACACACACACAAATATACACGGTGCTAGTTGGCCGTTGACCCAGAAAAAGAGTTCATTCGCCCTTTGGAAGGTCTTGTTTTTAATCCTTCAGGGAGACTAGCCGCCCTCCTCACCAAACAAGTCTGGTGGGGGAACCAGTTTAGTCGCCAGTGACTCGACCATGAGGCAGGTAGTACTGGGTTACATGGTACCAGTAGCACATGACATGACCTGAAACATTTGATGTATATACATACATATGTACATACATATGTAGAGAGATTCCTCGTTTCAGAGATAAGCAAATTATATATATATATAATTTTCACAATGTGAGAGATTATATAATTATTTCCACAGCCAAACAATGTCGTAGCCTACAAGAACCATGACAGCCAACAAATCGAAAGTCCAAGACTTGAGTTTCGCCCACATTTGGGATGATCAGTTAGACATATCCGAACATGAGATTCAAAACCCAAGCCTCTTGCATGCAAGGCAGCACTCTGCATTTCACAGTCGGATTTTCGCGCTGCAGTTTGCTTGATCTGTGTTAGTTAATAGAATTCCTTGTGTGCAGGAGCATTTGCTCAGTTGGCAGAGTGCTTGCCTCGCATTCAAGAGGCTCAGGTTTTGAATCCCGGGTTTGGATATGTCTAACTGATGAGTCCAAATGAGGGTGAAACTCAAATCTTGCACTTCCGTGCCGGTTTGTTGGCTGTCATGGCTCTTGTAGGCTGCGCCGTTGTTTGGCTGTGGAAATAATTATATATATATATATATATATATATATATATATATATATATATATATATAATTTGATTCTCCCTGAATGAAAGAATCAATTGATTTCTTATTGATAATTTTTTTTTTTTTTTTTTGCTATTTAGTTGTGTTTAGTTGTGTTTACGGTGGAAATTAACTAAAAAAAAAAGAGAGAATCACTCTTTCTCTAAATGCTTACAAAATATTAAAAGCTATGTTTGGATTAATATGGAATGAGATAGAGTGAGAGGAAAACAGAGATAGCTAAGTGAAAGATTGTATCATTACTAATTCAATAAATTATTAGTAAGCGTAACTCAATCTCAGAACTATAGAATATTTTAGCGTATTTTCTGTCTCATTCAAATATATCGTAGAAAAGTACTAGAGAAACGAAAATCGCATGAGCAAAATTTCTTTCCTAGCACTACCCGTCTACGAAACATGGCATCTTGGGACTGCTTCCCAATTGACTATAACATAATTGTTGCAAATCTCTTGTAAATAAGTCCTTGTTAAACCATCCTCGTAAATCATAGCCTAGTTCTACCACTACTAATCATCACAGTGTTTTCTCACTGGCCACCTGACACATGTCAACCCTTATCCTTGAGTAGTCTCTGGGTCTTGATAAGCGCTGACCCCTTCCTGAGTAAAAAAAAAAAAAAACGTATAATAATAAATAATGGTTGATCTGAAATCCTGATAAACTCACCCACGTCATAGGAATAGGTGACCCAGTAAGCTTTATTTATTTTTTTTGGCCCCTAAACTCGCCACAGGCCCCATCAATAGCTTCACCTTATTATTAGAATCGTGTATCCGCGCGTATGTCTTGCATTAATCTTGGTCTGTCGTGTTTTTCTAACACCGATTGATAAGCCAGGTTCCACATAAAGAATGTTGTGTATGCCTTATCGAATTTCACTTGATTGGGGCACTTGTCAGATTAGGACGACGACGACGACGACGGCGACGACGAACACAACACAAGACTGCATTCATAAAACAAAGAGGGGAAATAACTCTTGTGGCCCATGAAATTAACGCGATAACCTCCCGCCAAAAATAGATAAACTTTGTGCGCTATTTACAAAAATGAATAAGTCACCGAAATATGTTTGCCTGCAAGAAAGAATCGACTCGTGATGATTCAACAAATCCCTGATAATAAATCTACTCCTTGCTAGGGTTTCTTCCGACAATTTGATTAAATAATGTTTCTCTGTTTTATTCAGTTTATTTGGACAACTATTCTTAGCTTGGTTGCTATTTTCACAACATTTCAGCCGATAAAATCTTCGGCCTTTTTATCATACATCTTTTCATGTTGATCTCTGGAACGTGTATAGAATTTCAAATAGAGCCATTTATTTAACCCAACCAATAGAAAGATTCTCGGATTTGACAAGATACACCTGAAAAAGTTTGGGGTTATATTGTTGTATATTGGGGGTTGGAAATGTTTATATGACCGTATATATGCTGTATCATATTAACGTAGTGCGTATATAGTTGAATTGTATGTGTGTTTATACGTGTTTGCGTTTGTGGCGTATTTGTGTCGCGAAGGGATTCTATATATGTGTATACTTTTTGCATCGTGATATTTTTGAATATGTACGTAGCACTAATAAATGTCCGTCGTGTTCTTATTATAAACGGACCATATGTATGTATGTATGTATGTATGTATTTGTTTGGTGAGGAGGGCGGCTAATCTCCCTGAAGGATTAAAAACAAGACCTTCCAAAGGGCGAATGAACTATTTTCCTGGGTCAACGGCCAACTAGTACCGTGTATATTTGTGTGTGTGTGTGTGTGTGTGTGTGTGTGTGTGTGTGTGTGTGTATTGGGGTGGATCGGGCTCCCGTAAGCCGTGGTGAAGGCAACCTTTCTAGGAGAAGCAAATCTCTGATTAAAAAAAAACATAAAGCGGAAGACCAGTACCCGCATTAAGCTGGTCTGCAGTTTAATTTGTTGCTGGCTATCTTGCTCTTGCTTGTTGCTGGATCTCAACATTTTGAACCGAGAGAGAGAGACTTAGCTGTCGTACAAAGCTAAGACTCTGTAACATCATATTTGTATAGATTTGGGACATTTGGGCTCATGGATTTTAAATGTCTGAGGGAGTGGCACTCGTCTGACAAGACGTTGCAATCATCAATCATCATGTATGTATGCATGCACGTACGTTGTCTAACGGACTGTTATCCTTAAACCCTTAACGTTTATTTTACGGCCCATGATTCGTCTCATCTAATGATGTTGGTGCGTGCGTGTCAGGCCATATAACAACTACTCTGCTATTGTTTGTTCTGGGAGGTTCGTTAACCATCTTGGAGGATCTGGAATCTGTTAGAAGGAACACTCAAAATAGCACCCAAAATATCTGAGATTTTATGCATTTATTTCACTCCCAGTTTTGTAAACAAAAACACGCTATTGGCTAAAACTCGGCACTCCCGGAAAAGGGCCACGGCCACTTGTGCTAAAAGTAGCAACGACCGTTTTCCAAAGACAAAGAGAAAACACAAAACCCTTATCTTTCACAAATTAAACAAAACAACGGACTATTATTTCGAACTTAGATTAAAATAAATATTATTTCGAACCTAGATCAACAACACAGTAAATGAAAAAATAGACACGTGTAAATGTAAGTGTGAAATTAATTATAGTTATTCGTTGTTTAGCGATATTATCACTTGCCGTGAAGCCTGTATCACGAACGACTCTCTATAAAGCAAGCGGCTTTCACAGCAAATCTCCAGTTCAGCACAGGAGCACTCCCATCTTGACTTGATTCTCGTCAAGTCGACGTTCCCGGTCGCTGTAGGGACCAGGGACAGCAGCAGCGGTACCCAAACAGCTCTTTTCAGGACTGCTCAAGAACAAACTAATTATACAAGTTACAAACTACCTGTGTGCGATACACCTGTTGCCCGCCCCTGGAACTTCCCCCTTACAGCCCGCCACACCAGTTTCTGCAGCTTCCAGCGACTCCAGTTTACTCCTGCAGCTTTCAGCGACTGCAGCTCACTCCTGAAATTTCCAGCGATTTCAGCTTACTTTTGCAGCGACTCCAGCCCCCCCCCCAACTCACTCCAGCAGCTCTCCAGCTCAGTCCTGCAGCCTCAGCGTTTCCAGCTATCAGCTCCTGCGACCCACTGACACCCGGCTATCTGTACCAGTGTTCACTGACGTTCAGCTACCGATACATACCTCAGGGTCATAATTTCAACATCGCGAGACGCCCGTTCTCATTGAAGACAGCCATTACCCATGTAAATAAATAAATATCATTCAAACACACCATGTTTGAATATATGGTAAAGTGGCAGTTTTAGTCATTTAGAACTGCTTTAAAGCTTCACCGTCAACTCATTTTTTCGACCAATTTTAAACAATTATTGCAGTTTATAGATCACTTTTTCAACTATATTGTGAAAAAAAAAATTCTTTTTTCATTCAGTAAAACAAAAGTTATGATGAATTTACTGGTGTTCAAAATCGTAAAAAAAAGACATAAGGAGGTGAGCGATGTTTTTATGACTGGTTTCCATAGCAACCACGTCGCTTTAGCGACTAGTGTTGCTACCAATTCACCGCTCTCGCGAAAAGAGAAGTAACAAGTGAAACAGAGAGAATGAAATCATGAAAGGGAGATAATTGGGGGGATTTTATTGAAAGCAGACGAGTGCCGTACATTGTTATTACATATGTGTATGTTATGTTTATGGGGGCAAAAAACTAAGACTGAAATCAAACAAAGAACAAGTTAATTTATTATAAGCCTGGAAAAATCATGGATTACAATAGAAAAAAATGCGAGCACGAAAAGTAATATGGTTAAGCTTAAACATGGAAAAGTAAAGGACTAGTTGTAAAAACTGGAAAAGAAAAGGCCAAGACATTCTCGTAAAAAATATAATAAATTCATATTATTTAATTGAAATTCATTATTGAGATGAGTATTATTTATTAATTTATTGCGGACATTTATCCTCATCTTTTTTAGTTGTTGTTACACAACGTTTCGGCCAAATATTCCTCTGGCCTTCTTCAGATGGTAACCGTGACGGGACAGAAACTCCGAATCTCCTAACTGCATTCTCAGTAATTACGTGAAACAACAAAGAAAGATGGGAATAATAGTCGTCAATAAAAAAATTAATAAAAAAAAAATACTCATCTCAATAATGAATTCCAATTAAATAATATATATACCATTCGGTACGGACCCGACCATGGAAGATCATATAATAAATAAACGTGGATTTATAAGATTAAAAAATCTAACCCTGATTGCCCGTGGCTCAGTGGATAGAGACGTTGAATTTCTATGGCTCCAAGTGAGAATTGTCTGAAGATAGCGGTTTCAATCCTACCCAAAGTTGGTCAGAGGCTTACTTGGCCAAAAATGTGGTAAGACGACAACAACTATAATGGCAGTAATTGCTGAGAATGCAGTTATGAGATTCGATATTCCTATCCCGTCGCGGTTATCACCTGATGAAGGCCAGAGGAATAGTTGGCCGAAACGTCATGAAACAACAACTAATAAAGATGAGGATAATAGTCCGCAATAAATAAATTAATAATAAAAATAATAATAAATTTATAACTTAAAATATTGCAGCATTAAGAATTTTTAAAAAATCCAATTTAACATTTTATAATCAATTCTTAATACTGCATTATTTCAAAGTTATCAATTTATTATATTTTTTTTACCAGAATATCTTGTCCTTTTCTTTTCCAGGTTTAACAAGTAGTCCTTTACTTTTCCATGCTTAAGCTTAACCATATTACTTTTCATGCTTGCATTTTTCTATTGTAATGATACATAAATAACTATATAACTAAACATATAATTAACTGCCAGGTTAATATATATATATATATATATATATATATATATATATATATATATATATATATATATATATATATATATATATATATATATATATATAACCGGGCGGGGTGTTTAGTCACATACTATTTAAGATACAACAAATATTCTAACTTGTTACGATTTTCCTGAAAGTTGACCATATTTGGAATTTTGGAAACATAAACATTGTCATTTTTATCCATAAAATTCAAACAGAAATAAAATTTCATAGCTTAAAGGAGAATTAACTCATAGATTAAATGAAAACTTACTTCCATTTTATAAACGCAGCTTACATTGATGATAAAAATAGTTAAAAATAAATTAAACGTAAATTAAATAAGAATAAATTAAATAAATCAACTGTATATAATATTTCTAAATAGAACACTTTAAACAATTCTATTACTAATTTCCATTAAGAATTTAGAGCTAATTATTAAAACAGATTTTATTTAATGTAATATGCAAATGAGCTAACTTCTTGAATGTTGATTGCTTTTGAATAAATACTATATATATATATATATGCATCATGCAAGAATGAGTCAATATTTATCCGGTTACGTTCGTATACTGGACTTGTAGCTGGAGTGTGGAGTCTGCTCTGATGCTGCATTCAAATTATATTGTCCTTAGTCAATGGAGAGGGAAACCCTTCTATACTAAGGCGATTTTATATTTGTATATTCCCAGAGTGCCCCTTTTGGGGAAGCTGGTTTTCTCCCACATTAAAAACGACCTTGTGTCACATTTTGTTTTCGTGAGGAAGCAAATAGATATCAGTCGATATTTACCTCTCCCCGACCGCGACACGAGGTCGGAAGGTGAGAAAATGAACCAGCTCCAAGAGGAGGAGCACTTCTGCAAAAATTTGCCCGAGTAGTCTCGTGGGCATTCCCCGGTGAGGGCGCCCCAGGCAACAAGCGACAAACTTGCTCCTCCCGAAAGCCGGGTGAACCTCCTAGGGCTACACAGGACGTGTTGCATCAGTCCAACAGTTAAAAAGGCCATCGAAATGGACCAGTTTCTGTCGGATTGCTTGTCGAGGTTGGGACCCTGACGCGTACTACGAAAGTTCACTGACCACGCAAGTAGATGAGAGTCCGTTTTTAGTATCAAATCTATTTGTGAAACAGAGTAACGTTTGCATGAATTAACCAAATTGTTCAGAAGACAGGAATCTGACTTTATTATAATAGATGCTATGTTTGCGATTTCTTTATTCTATTTTGTCAACTGTAATAAATATGTAACATGTACTTGAAGTTGATTTTCTACTTAAAATATTCCTCAGTTTAGAACCTTTACGAAATACTGTGAGGTAAATGACCTATTTCCCCAAAACTCATTTCTTTTTTTATTTTCATATTTCGTAGGGTCATTTTCAGCGATTGTTTACTCGGCTGACATGCTTGTCGGCCCTTTGGGATCGTCTGGCAACTTTATTGTGGAAAAAGAAAGCCAGAAACTAAGCACGGTGATTTTTTTTATTTGTTTGTTTTCTTTTTTTTTTCACGGGGGAAAGTGTGTGTATGTGGGGGTGGGGCAAACGAATCAATCGGCACCTTCTCAACATGTCTGTAAATCCTTAGCATACACATGGTTTATATTTCTTCTTTGCTTACAGTCGCTTCCCCCTGCCTCGGGCTTCTGCTTTCCCCCTCTCTTTATCTCTCTCTTTCTCTCTATCTCTCTCCCTACATGTGTGTGTGTGTATGTATGTATATATATATATATATATATATATATATATATATATATATATATATATATATATATATTCTCTTTTACTCTCTATTTCTCCCTCCCTCTTTCTTATACATGTGTGTGTATCTCTCTCCCTAAATAACACACACACACACACATACACACACATGCATATACATATATATATATATATATATATGTGTGTGTGTGTGTGTGTGTGTGTGTGTGTGTGTGTGTGTGTATTTCTCTTTTTCTCTCGATATCCCACTTTCTTATACGTCTGTGTATACACACACACACACACACACACACACACACACACACACACATATATATATATATGTAATATATATATATATATATATTTCTCTCTATTTTTCGATCTGCGTTTCTCCCCTCCCTATCTCTCCCTCTCTCTCTCTCTCTCTCTCTCTCTCTCTCTCTCTATATATATATATATATATATATATATATATATATATATATATATATATATATATATAACTCTCTCTCTCTCTCTCTCTCTCTCTCTCTCTCTCTCTCTCCATATTTAACCTTCTTTTTCTTCCAACGTCTCAACTTGTTACTGACACCTGGCTTTTTTCCATCTCATCTGGCTTGTCCCATCACAAATTCTTTATAAATAAGCCAGCAGGTCCCTTTTTATGCTCAAACAGGAAATAGAATGTTGGGTTTATTTTGTCGATGGAATCCCCACTGCACCCCAACACGCATATCCCCCTTCTTTCCTTTTTCTCTTTAAATGTGTCACTCAATACAATCCGAAGTGTATGGGCGCTGGAGGTGAGCTTAGTGTATTATTCAACTTAATTCATTTCCTTTTTTGTTGTATTTTGTTTTAACCATTTTTTTGTTCCATACTACCAGGTTGACAAGAAAGTTCTTACGTTTTTTAAACTTTTAAATTAAAATGAACATATTTCAGTTCAAACAAAAATGTATTGGTCGAAATGAGCACCATCAGCATTAACACACTTCTGCCAACGCAAAACAAGTGTATTTATGTCAGTAACGTTAAAATCTTGCGTTCTGATCGCGATGGCGAAGATCAGAGCGTTATGATGGAAATATAGAAACTTGATTTTAGAAGTATTAAAATTAACCAGCTACCTCTTTCCCCATTGCACCACGTGCTCAAGATCAGAGGAGAGGGAACTTATTCGTTTACGGCCTTTGATGTGTTGCTATAGATGGTCGTCAGCATAAATGTCTGCGAATGATCTTAGGATGTGATTTGGGAGATCACGATGTACACCAGAAAGAGAGTTGGCCCCAATATGAACCCCAGAGGGAATCCAGCATTAATACTGTGAGTTTCTGATTTCTGCCCATCAACCACGACTCTTATAAACCTATCAAAGAAAAATGATTTAATAATTGGAAAGACATTTCCAACTAGTGAGAGATCTGGGGAGTATGATGGATGAGGCAGAGTTTCGTAGCCCATTTCGTTCAACTTCTGCAGAGTCGATTTAGCAACGTGCGATCGGGCATTGTTGTGGAGGAGAATTGGACCTTTTCTGTTAACTAATGCTGGGTATTGTTTTCGAAGTTTCTTGTGTATTTCATCCATTTCTGACAATACTTGTCTGCTGTAATAATTTCGCCTGCATTCAAAAAACTGTAATGAATTAAACCGGTCGCAGACCATCAAACAATCAACATGACGTTTTTTGGGTGAAACTCTGCTTTCGGGAACTGTCGTGGAGCTTTATTGGCGTCTAACCACTGAGCTGAGTGTCGCTGGTTGTCGTAAATAACCCACTTTTCATTGGAAGTCACAAACCGGTCGAGAAACGAGTCGTTCTTGTTGCATAAAAGAAGGGGGGATAATATTTCATAACGGCGTTTCTTTTGGCTGTACTTCAAATTATCAATGTTTTTTTTATTTTTCTCTTCCAATCTCTCTCGAGTTGTTGGAAATTCAGAAGTAAGTTCTCAAACAGTTGTGTGTGGATTGGCTTCGACTAAGGCTCTTGATTGATCGTTGTCAGCATCCGATAGCCGACCACTATGCTCATCATCATCAAGACTCTCGTCACTACTACAAAATTTCTTAAACCACCATTGTACTGAGCGTCCAGTAGTGGTTCCTGTATCAAACGCTTCGTTGACATCGCGAGGAGTTTCCGCAGCTTTTCGGTCTAGCTTGAACTGAAATAAGAAAAGTGTACGAATTTGCTTTTTTTCCATCTTGTGTTCAACATTCCGAACAGAGACATAATTGCTTTAAAACGATTGTAATTTAAACGATTAGAGAGAGAGAGAGAGAGAGAGAGAGAGAGAGAGAGAGAGAGAGCGGAACATGCGCTTTAAAATAATATATAAAGTAAAGGTATTATAACGAAAACTTATTTGAAAATACATCATTTGAAATCAAAATCAAAAATTCTGCAAGAACGTTCTTGTCAACCTAATATTAAAACAAAATTTCTTTAATGTAATATGCAAATGAAATAACCTCTTGAATGTGGATATCTTTTGAATAAATAATATATAGAAACCTATTCGTGATCCGTCATTGTTTACCCCACTTTCATTGCATTCGAAACTTTATAAACTCTGTTAAGACATTCTTTCTGCAGATTCAAGTCGTCGCATTGAAACCAAAGTTCTTCTAAAGAGTTCAAGTCCATATAAGAAGATTTGAGCCACAACCATCGTAAATAGAAAGAGGCCTAGTCACTAAAAGTCACATGGCCTGCTAACGTCATAGTATAAAGGAGAACAATCACAGTGCGGACTATTACGACCGATGGTCATTTTCTGTTTCAATTTTCAAAGAAATTATCGAGAGATTAAAAAAAAAAAACTTGTCCAAAAGTGACTGAATTTTACTTTCCGAAATAAAAAGAATTATTTTACATTTGGACACGTGTAATTAAAAAGGAGAATTTTTCGCCATGAAAATACTGTAAAGTTTTATATTTTACTAGCAGGGAGACCCGACGATGCCCGGGATTGAATAAGGATTAACGAATTTTTCACCCTCCCATATTTTCTATTGTCATCGAAACTCTAGATGGCCGTGACCCAACGCAATTCACTGGGAGGAAGCGTCACATACCTCCCTACAGTGACGTTGTCCAAAATATATTGTAGTCTACATTGCACTGTAGAGAACCTAATGTTAATTTTATAAAATATTTTTTTATATATAATAGCTGGAATTGAAGTTTGAAATACAAAAGTCGAGTATTATGATTCAATTGTGCTCTAAACATTCATTTCGAACGCGCCCCATCATATCAAAAAAAAAATCTACTGTTAATTTTATATGCCTGGTCTTTCTGCTTGTGTGGTAATGCAACTGCTGAAAATCCACTTCTAAGGTGTTAACTTTGGTTAAAATCGCCTGTTTCTTCTTTCATTAGATTTATTGATTATCTATTATCGATAATAATCGAAGACATTCTGATACAAAACCTATCTAAGAACACTGCCAAGTACATAAACGAAATTTAATCAATCACGCACTAGTCTACCATCTTGTAAATGCTAGGCTTATTTCTGATCAACAGTCCAGTCTACTGCAGGTATTTTAACTGCTGCCATCTCTGAATGCACATACCATGCTCTGGATAAGGCAGAGGAAGCTAGAGTTGAAGCCTTTGATAAATCCGAAACCTTTGAAAAAGTCTGGCATAAAGGGTTTTTGAAAATTAAATCATATAGTAATTCTGGATGAATACTCAACATAATCAGATCCATCCTAGAGAAAAATCCAGATTATCGCTGATGCTCCAATCAACGATTTTAATGCAGATGTGTCCCAGGGATCGATCCTTGGATCTTTATTATTCCTGATATTTATAAATAACCACCCTGATAAAATTGTGCCTGAGATGGGTATATTTACTGATGTAAGCATTTTCTATAATGGACACGACATAAAAACGAATGTGTACATATTCAAGGAAATTGAAGAAACTCTAGAAAACAACCCTCAGTCTATGGTGGAATGGGTCCGTACATAGTTGGTAACATTTAATGCTAATAAAACTAAGCTTTTTTCCTTTAACAACTACAAAAACCTTTTTAACCAACGATTGCCATGACAAATAACATTCCACCTCGGTCTAACACTCACAGGCAACATGAATTGGAACAAATACATTGAGGATATTGCCAAGGCTGCGGCAAAGAAAGTGGGATCCTTCTACCATGCTAGAAAACACATCAGATAATATCCTATATTTTTACGAAGCCACAATTCGCCCTTGGATGGTGTATTGCTGCCACATCTGGGCTGGTACATCTACTACTAGTTTTTCGCTCTTAGACAAGGTCCCCAAAAAGTCTCAAATATAATAGATCCTGTACTGTTAGCCAACCTCCAACCTCTGTCCCATCGCCGAAATGTTGCATACCTACGTTTATTTTACAAGTGCATCAATGGAATGTGCTCTGATAAACTCATAGCATTTGCCTTCCTCAACGTGCATATTCCCAATTGATACAACAAGCAGAAAATTTCACCCCTTCAATGTTGATGTTCCTAAATAGCAGAAAACCTCCGGACTACTAGATTTTGAAATTCCCTCCCTGTTTCCTGTTTCCCTAACTGTACTCTCTCTCTCTCTCTTTCTCTCTCTCTCTTTCGCCCTCTCTCTCTCTC
>NC_136511.1:37346828-37374328 GCF_053919585.1 Euprymna scolopes
GTTTACAATCTGTTGAGGTCATGTTTATCAGTTGATGTCAGTTAATCTCGATCTTCTAAAGCTCTCTCGATCTATTCTAAGCCACGACCTACATCCAACTATGTCCAACTCGCAACTGTTATCAACCGTCACAAATGCAATGCTGTCAGCAAACTGTCCCCAACTGTCGCAAAACTCATCAATACTCCTAAAATTACCCATAAACTAACTCTAAATATGAGGATTGTTCCAAAAGTAATGTGTTTTATTTTTTTATTCCGCGCGAATGGATCAGAAGAAGGAATAGCAAATTGCATTGTTATGATGACTGAACTTATGCATTCATTCACTGGAAGTTTTATCTCTCTGTTGCAGACATTAACAATATGAGACTATAAGAAAGCAACGCTGTCATGAACGTACGTCAGAAGCAGAGATGAATCATTGAATTTCTGGGAAAAGTGCATTAAGAATGATGATGAGTATATAGAAAAATAAATTCATGGTCCACAAAGTATGGAAATAAAAAATTTAAAAATTAAAAAAAAAAAAACGTTTACAAATGTTTTTGATATAGATGTACATAATAATACTTTGATAAGTATGTGTTAACTTAAATAGAGATGGTATGATAAAATTGTGGGGTCTGCGTTCGCACCTGGTCCACAAAGTATGGAAATAAAAAATTTAAAAATTAAAAAAAAAAAACGTTTACAAGTGTTTTTGATATAGATGTACATAATAATACTTTGATAAGTATGTGTTAACTTAAATAGAGATGGTATGATAAAATTGTGGGGTCTGCGTTCGCACCTGGTCCACAAAGTATGGAAATAAAAAATTTAAAAATTTAAAAAAAAAAAACGTTTACAAGTGTTTTTGATATAGATGTACATAATAATACTTTGATAAGTATGTGTTAACTTAAATAGAGATGGTATGATAAAATTGTGGGGTCTGCGTTCGCACCTGGTCCACAAAGTATGGAAATAAAAAATTAAAAAATTAAAAAAAAAAAACGTTTACAAGTGTTTTTGATATAGATGTACATAATAATACTTTGATAAGTATGTGTTAACTTAAATAGAGATGGTATGATAAAATTGTGGGGTCTGCGTTCGCGCCTGGTCCCCATAGAATGGAAATAGGCATAAACTTTAATAAAGACTTTTCATATCTATCTGCATAAGTATACTTTGATAATTATGTTTCAGTTTGAAGAAATATGGTATAATAAAATTATGGGCTGTTCGTTCGCACCAAACCTCCATAGAATGGAAATATATCACAAAGTTTAACAAGGTTTTTAATAGTGATCCACAGAATATTGTGATAAGTGTTTCTGTGTCAACAGGTATGGTATAATAAATTATGGGGTTTATCTATTTTATTTTTACTTTCATCATATTTTGCTTTGGTTTTGATACCTCCAAATTCGAAGCTATCCCTTTACAACCCTTCCTTTTCATAACCTATCATACTTTCATAAATCAGAGTCCATTTTCTGTAGGCTGTTTTTGAATCCAGTCAACGACGGGTACTTTTGCTAGTATATATATATATATATATATATATATATATATATATATATATATATATATATATATACTCTTCTCTTTCCACTGATTGAAAAATGGTCGATTTCACCGACTTCGATGATAATATAAATATTAGAGTGTGAAACATTTGTTGATCATTATTCAATCTCGGGCAACGTCAGGTCTTCAAACTAGTATATATATATATATATATATATATATATATATATATATATATATATATATATATATATATACACTCTTCTCTTTCCACTCCTCTCTCGATTTCCCTTTCTTTTTTTTTTCCACAATCTTGCTTCTCTCGCCCTTCTCTCTCTCACTCTGTCTTTATCTCTCGCTCTCTCTGTGTTAATATTCTCTCTCTTTCTTACTCTTTCTTTCTCCTTTTTCCCTTTATCTCCATCCTACTCTCCTTCGCTCTCTCTCAATTTCTCACTTCTCTCCATCTCTTTCCACTGCCTACTATTTCCATTTTAATTACCCTTCTCCCTTGCCCTTTCTCTCTCTCCCTCTCTCCCCCTCTCTCTCTCTCTCTCTCTCTCTCTCTCTCTCTCTCATTAGGTCGTTGTGATGCCTTTGTTCATCCGTATTTTCAACCCCCCTCCCATACATCTACTCATTTCCGTGCTTCCACACCTTTTTTGCCAACCTTTTTCCTTTTTATTCCCTCAAAACTACATTCTTCCTTCAACGAGGTCAGTAGACCCAAGGAAACTCCAACTTTGGAGGTGTGGCCTCCTTTCTCGAATATCAAACTTCTGCTTATTTGAATGCAACGCTCCCCCCAACCTCGAGCCACACGTGTTTGTTGAAATCAAACGTCAATATTTCAGTGATAAAAAAAGGAAAAAAAAAAAATAATAATAACACTTGTCGTCAAATTGAAAAAAGGAAAACCTACATCCTCGACGCCCTTCTCCTCTTCTTCTTCTTCTTCTTTTTTTCTTCTTCTTCTTTTTCCTTCTTCTTCTACTTATCTATTTTCACTCTCCCTTTCTTCGTTTTTCTACTGTTTCTTTACCTTCTCCTCCTTTTCCTCCCTCCCTCCTCTGATCCTTCTATCCTCCTTTTCACCCTCTTTCTTCTTCTTCTTCTCTTCCTCGGCCTTCTTTTATTTCTTCTTTTTCAAATTCTTCTTCTTCTTCCCTTTTTAATCAAACCCTTAACTTTCAACATATCTGTCGTTACAAAAACAACAAAAAAAGAAGTTTTTGTAAATATTTACAACGATGAAAGCAACTCGCCGTCCTTTGACCATTCTTGATAACTTAGCAACAAATGGCGTTGAATGTTTCCAATGTCTCTCACTTTCATACAACAGACGACTTCTGGTTACTTTGATTCTATTCTCTCGAAATTTTCAACCTCTCCCCCAAATAATAATCCTAGTCTTTGTTGCTTGGTTTTATTATTATTATTATTATTATTATTATTATTATTATTAAGCGTTCAACTTCCTACTTGGAATTCTAGAACTTTATAACATTTCTTTTGAACTGGGACAAAAAAACAAAAAACAAACAAAAAAAAAACAGAATTTTTTATGTACAAATTCAACACGCAACTTGATTGTGTATTTTTGAAATTTGACAGCATTTTATTTGATAAGTTTTTCTAAGAATGTTTAGTATTCGCTTTTAAATAAACTTTTGGATTGGAACAAAGTACAGTATCTGTTCTGATATTACACTTAATCTATTCTGAAGGAGAAGTCTTTTGTAGTGCTTCTATATTATAATAACAAAAAAAAATTGAATTTAAAGTGAAGTAAACGGTATATACGTACTTGTCAGATCTCAAATAGTAACATATCCCAAAATTACGAAAAGCAATGCGGTAAAAAAATAATTATTAAGGAAAAAAGAAATAGGTGAAATCACTGTATTACACTTACTAAAACGAGATAGGTTGACAAGGGAGATAATTAAGTCCTGTTGCTTACGTCACGTGATGAACGTAATTCACCATGTCGAACAAATTTTATTCCCTCATCTAAACTTTATCGAAAACTGTTTTTCATTAATAACTATTTTTCTACCTTATGGTTTTCCGTAATTTTTGGATATGTTACTTTTTTTTACACAGTATTCACCACTTATCAAGGCCCGGAAGCCACTCAGGGATAAGGGTTATTGCAAGTACATTACGTTAGTGTGGAGATTTGATGAAGTGTTTACTTAAGGGGGCGGTTCATTAGGAATTTGTTAACGTTGGACTTGAACACATCCAAGTTGTAGTCAGGTGGGAAGCAGGCAGACGGAGCAGAGTTCCACAGGCGTGCAGTTCTAAGAAAGAAGCTTTGTTCATGGAATCCACGTTTTGATTTAGGCACAGATAAAGAGTGGGGAAGATTTTTCACATTGGATTCAGCTAGACGGGTGTTTTTCGTGAAAGATTGGCGAGGGGGGACCAGAGATTGAAGTTCAGACAAGCACCTGCCATGGAAATAACGATAAAACAAGGACAGGCTCGCAACGTCTCTTCTGTGGGAGAGAGGTTGCAGGGTAGAGAAAAGGGCATCCCCCACTAAGCCACGAAGTCTATTTTGTACTCTGTCAAGGCAGGATAGGCTGTTTTAGCAGCTCCTGCCCAGATATGGCAGCAGTATTCCATCCTTGGACGTACTTGGCTTTTATATAGATAGAGAATTGCATCAGTAGTGAGATATCTTCTGGAGCGGTAGAAGGATGCCATCATCTTTCCAGCGACTTGATGTACGTGTTCCATTTCAGATCAGGAGTAAAGGTCAAACCCAGAAGCTTGTCAAAACACGGGGCCTCTCCCAGACGAGAGCCATCCATCACAATTGATGCCAGCTGGGGATCAGAGCGTTGATGATATAAGGATAGGAGTTTGGTTTTAGATGCATGAAGGTAACCAGCCACGTCTTCCCCCATTGAACCACGCGCTCGAGATCAGAGGAGAGAGAATCAGAGAGAGCTTTGTCATTTACAGCCTTTGATGTGTTTCCGTAGATGGTCGTGTCATCAGCATAGATGTCAACGAATGATTTAAGTATGTGTTTAGGGAGGTCATTGATGTAGATCAAGAAGAGAGTTGGACCTAGGATTGACCCCTGAGGGACTCCAGCATTAATACTGCAGGCCTCTGATTTTTGTCCATCGACCACTACTCTTATGAGCCTATCGGAGAGAAATGATTTAATGATTGAGAAAACATTTCCAGTTATACCGTAGCTGGAAATCTTGTGAAGTACACCCTTATGCAATACCTTGTCGACATATTTGCGACTTGAAAATTACGTAGGTACCATTTGTTTCATTTGAAATTCAATTTTTTTTTTCGTTATTATAATATAGAAGCAGCGTCTTTTTAGAATCAGTCAACTTACATGTTATCGTTCTGATACTACACACAGTCTTTTCTGTGCTCGATCAGGGAAGGAGTGTTGCGGACCAGGATATAAGATACCCTAACTCGCTACAAGAAAAAATAATAAAACGAATTGAATGAAGGAAACAAAAAACTCAAATCGTTTATTTTCTGTTGAGAAATGAAAGTCTTGGGTGTACACGTGTTCATTCAGCCGTTGGCTACTACGCGCGTGGAAGGAAAGGGGGAATGCAATAGAGAAACGCGAAGTTGCAAGCCGGCCTGTAGAAAGAAATGGTTAAGCTCAGTAGAGCGTCACGCACATGTCTGTTTTGATGAACCAAAGGCGAAGGGGAGATAGAGTGACGTTAGAGCACGCGGTCGGTTCGTCGACTAAGCAGCTCAAACGCTGGTCCTGACGAAAAAGGGAAGTTAACAGGTTTTGTTGACTTTTATACTGGAGTTAGTGTTCTGGATGCGCATGTCTGGTTTTCACTTAAAAGGAAGTGACGTCACAGCTCGAGTGTGTGTATGTGCATGAATGTGAGTGTGTGTATGAGGCTGTGTATATGCGTGTGTGTGTGTGTGCGTACGTGCGTGCGTACATGTGAGTGTGTATATGTAAGGGAAAACATGTTCGAACAAGAGAAATCCTTTTGACTGAGTCTGCTTTTGTCTATTAATTCAGAGCGACCCATTTAAGGAAGATGCAGTCTCCCTGCATAAAAAAACCGACTTTGTGTGTAACTTTACCTTCACAGGGAGGCAAGTAAATACAGTCACATAGCAGCTACCACCAATTAATATATTCTCATTTAATTGAGTTTGGTTTTGTAATCCAGATTTTTTTTTTTTAATTTAGCTTCGCAATCTGAAAGAAAAGAAAATGGAATCAGAAATGTTAAAAAAATGTGTTCAAAATATATTGACGCTGGCTAATGGTTATCGTACTTGACTCGCTGTTTTTAGGTTGTAGTTTGAAAAAAACAGCATAAGGACAAATTATCCTCCTTTGGCCATATTAGTAGACAAAACAAGATTATCTCCCTTCTTTTTGAATATTTATATTTTTATTTAAACCTAAATTAAACGATGATGAAATAAGCTAACCGTTAGGAACTTCCCTTTTTGGCGTTTCAATTTGGAATTAAACAATTAGAGCATGTATAAGCTACAGAAAACATCTAAATGAACTGCTCTGAGGATTATTACGGTTTTCAAAGGATGAACCATTTTAAGGTAAATATATATATATATATATATATATATACACACACACACACACACATATATATATATATATATATATATATATATATATATATATATATATATATATACACTTATATTTGTTGAAATTCTCTTAATAGCATCTTATTATAACATTATACATAATCTAAATCCAGTTTGGTAATTTTATTCTAACGTTTACTCTAAACACAGTTATGTAATTTTATTCTAACTTTTATTATTAACCAATATTACTTTACTTATCTGCATCATTAATTAACTATTTTTCCTTATATTTTAATATTTTCCAGATTCATCTGCACTACTTAAATGCTAGGTTTATTTTTGGTGTCTTTTATTTAAAAAAAAATCCCACCCAATATTTTGCTGATGAGGAGACTTTGTTTTCATAAAAAAAACTATATGCTAAAATAATTGTCCTTGACACGATAAAAAACATCGTTTACGAAACGATCGTACAATTTATTGGCTTTGTTGTGCTCCTTCTTATGAAACGGATTTTTAATTTATCATTTCAATTTCGAATTATAAATTATAAATCACCTTACCAAATATATATATATATATATATATATATATATATATATATATAACAAAGCCTCACAGAACTACCTTTCCTAGACATCCTAGTAACCATCAAAAACAACAACATAATCACAGACATCTACCACAAACCCACAGACACTCAACAATACCTCCACTTCAAAAGCCACCATCCTAAAAACTGTCTAAAATCAATACCCTACTCCCTAGCACGTAGAGTCTGCACCATAGTAACAGACAAACACCTCCGTTCAACTAGACTGAATGAACTACAAATAACACTGCGGAAAAGAGGATATCCACTGCCACTAATACAGAAAGGTATTGAACTTGCTGAAAAAATTCCAATAGACCAACTAAGAACCCCAAAAGAACACAACAAAGAACAAATTTTAGCATACGTCTCTACACACAACACAAACAACCCAGAACTATTCACACAGATAACAAAAAACCTTATCCTCCTCAATCAGAACGACAAACTAAACAACATACTTAAAACAACAAAAATAATAAAAAGCAAACGCCAACCCAAAAACTTAAAACACATCCTAACTTCCTCAAAACTCGTTCCACACACTACAAAAGGGGTTACAAAATGTCCAAATGCCTAAGCTCCATTTGTTAAACAAGGAGCATTGCTTAATATGTTAATGGCAGTTTGTTTATCACTTTCGAATATGCTCAACCCAAGATAAGAAGCATTATAGTCATCCACATACCGTTCTGTTTTACTGTATCACAGAATCCAAGGTTAATATTTTTCAGAGGTTAAGTAACCAATGGGGTTTAACGAGGTTAATACAAGAGTGCTCAAGGCATACTTTCAATTTGTTTTTACATAAGCAGTAATATGTCATGAGCATGTTTCGGTCTGCTAGTTTTTTAAATGAAAGCTCATGTTATGCTTATTAAAACCAACACAAAGTCAAGTATCTGCAGAATGTCTTCTTGGTTCCTCCTCTTCTCTTTTCTCTCTCCTAACAATCGAACACAGCATATAATAACAAAACTCTAAAGCACGTCTGACAGCACTGACTTCTGCCAACAGTCTGCCCCTCCTCTTAACAACACAGGCTTTTTATATCGCAAAATCGTTCACCTCTATTTGCATATTCTTCTAACTCACGTGATCACTACTCTATAAATAAGAGTCTTGACCATTTCTTTTCTTTCTTTTTATTTATTTTTGGTGACCGACCCGCACGTGGTCTATCCAGGTAAGTCACGCATTTCTCCACACTCCCCCCTGATCTCATGATCACAAACAGGACATGCGGGCAATCGTCGTTGGCGGGTACTCCTTCGAAGAAGCACTTCCTCATTGCTGTTTTCTTCATTACCACCATCATTACTACCAGTCTGTTCCATTATCCCGTCTCGTGGTTCCATAGGCGGTGTCTCACAATCAGGGCAGGGGGGCAGTATCCGTCTTTGTCGGGTACTTCTCCGAAGAATCGGAGGCGTCATTTCCTCGGTATGCTCCATCATCCCTTCTCGCTGGGTTTCGCAATCACGGGGGGCGGGCAGTATTCGTCTCTGTCGAGTATTTCGATGAGGCATTACTTCCTTGTGTCCATCGCTCTCCTCACTATTGTCATCAGTATGTCCCATCATTCCCTCATCTGGTTCTGTTGGTGGTGTTTCTATGCTCACCTGAAGGGGCAGTAAGTGATCAGGATCATCTCTGAACGGTGTGTGATCCTCCTCATCGTCCTCAGAATCAGAAGAGGTATAACAAGGGCGGATATCTTTTACGTGACGTGGTATGCCACCAATCAACATGGTCTGAGGACTTATGATTTCATCTATTTTTCCCCGGAAAAATTTCGTAGTGCACCCAGCATTTGGGGGTTTTATCCAAACAAGGTCTCCCACCTGATATGGTGTATTGACAACACTCACCACTGATGGTATGGCATCAACTCCTTTCACACGCTGTTCATATTGGTAAATCCCATTGGCTGGTGCAGTTGCTGGTGTTGCATTGTCCTTGGGTGTTATATTATACCAGTACACAGCTTCTGGAATAGAGCACTGCGTCCTGGCTGCAATTCTTTTGATGGTGCGGTGACACCGTTCTGCTATACCATTACCCTCGGGATAATATGCACACCGATAATGCATTTTAATCCCCCATTCGTGCACGAATTTCTGAAATTCTTGACATCGAAATGTGGCGGCATTATCAGTCAGAATTTCAATCGGGGCACCACGTTCAAAAAAGACGGCTCTCAACTGTTGTATAATGCTGGCTGCATCCTGTCGTGTCAACAGGCGCCATATTGTGAAACGCGTCGGGCCACAATCCGTCATGGTCAAAAAATGTTTGCCCCCATAATGTGTTATGTCCATCCCTACTCGCTGCCAGTTGCCCTCCACCTCGAGCTTCCCTTTTTGCCATTGGGATGGTGCCGGATCAATTCTCTGACACTCTTCACACGAACGTATGGCTGCTTTCACTGATGCTTTTGTAGTTGCAGGGCATACTCTTCGGACAAAATATGCAGTCCTCTGAATTCCAGGATGTCCAATCTGCTGGTGTATCATACGGATCTGGTCAGGTGTTAATTGATCCGTTACAGTCGCGCATGTTTGTTGTTGAAGATCGGATCCCTGCCTCATTGCATCGATCCACCTCTTTGGTACTCGAGTCAAGCTATCAGCCAAATTCTGCATCGACGAGACTAACGTAATGTCTACCTGCAAGCTGTATTCGTCAACTAGACGCTTAATTATTGCTAGTCTCCTTCGTACTAGCATTTCACTTGCAGCTCTAGTCTTAACTCGAGCCTTTCCAGTCAAGGTGTCGGTTAACCAATGGTAAACACACAATGAGTCAGTGTGGAGATGCACAACATTAGTCTGCCATTGCAATGCGAGATTAAGACCTTTTAACGTGGCATCAAGTTCTGCCAAATTTATATGTTGGGCATCATTTTTCGGACGAAGCCAGCATGCATCTTCCACAACAACACCTAGTTGCTCCAACACGACACCTGTAGCCAACGAACTTGCGTCAACCCATGCATTTAGTTCGTTTCCAGACACTTGCCACTCACCCCGGGCAGGGTCATTCCTATGCACTCTGGACAACATTTCAGCCATCATTTGTTGGAGAGAATCATCATCCGCAACATCGTCCCATCCTTTTGTTACTGTAGTCACTCGTCTTTTCACCACTCCTGTTGCCGATCGGAGCCATCCACAGACAGGTAGATGTCCTACCAATTTACCACAGATAGAAAACACAGTACGTCTTGTTAATACATTGGGTAACTTTGGAAGTGGGCTCCCTCGTTTCCATCGCAACGTATTGCCCTCCTCCCAGACCTCGAGGCCTAGCACGGGCACTCCATCCTTTAGGCGCTTAGGGTCTTTGCTTATTAACCCAAACGCTTTCAGTTTTATTCGAACTGCATCCGCAGACATTATGTCCTCATTAACATAGATGTCATCTATGTAGGTTGAAGCAGCTTTTGCTGTGGTCTCATCCTGCATCAAAACAGTTTTAATAATGGTTGTCATAATCAAGGGTGCTACGTTTAGGCCAAAACCCAAACGTGTCAAACAATATAGTTTTCCCTTGAGTAGTACTGTCTGAAACGGCCATAATGACTCATGGACACGTATCTGCAGGTAGGCCCTCTTTAGATCCAGAAGTGCTACATTGCTCCCTTGTTGACGCCACTCTCTCAGTTTAGCAGCGCACACATCTGCGTTTCCGGTAAACGCATCAACATGCCGATTCAACTCTCGGTAATCCATTACGGGACGAATTTTTTCTTTGGTAGGTTGTTCAACAGCCATGAGCGGAATTAATCCCTTGGGTGGTCCCAGACGTTCCTGTGGGTATGGTATTAACCAACCGTTGTCAATCCACATCTGAAGTTCTTCTTCATATGCGGCCCTATTCTTGGTAGAAACTGCATACTCTGGAATCGTGTTGCACAGCCGATCTGGTTCCTGGCCCATGGCCCATTTCCACTTTGCAGTCCACACCCTTTCGTTGTCATCAAATGTAGCACAGAAGTCCTTTTCTTCAATCGACATGGCTGCACAGACGTCTTTCCCTTCTCCAAGCTTGATACCTCTAGCTGCTGTGATTGTAACGCCTCCTAGTGCTTGTATTGCATCAATTCCAAGCAACATGTCGTAGCCAAGGGGTTTCTCCTGCATCACCAGAACGTCAACTTTAGCTGTGTCACCCTTCTCAGTGCAGATTGTGACTGTCCCTTCACCACAACATACCCGTGATAAGCCATTGATGGTCATAACGCCAACTGGGTTCCTCCGCCACACCGGACAGCAATGGGCACTAACTATAGACCGGGAACACCCCGTGTCTATAAGTGCTGAACACTGCACATCATCAAGTTTAACGCTAATGACAGGCAATCCTGTGTTTATTGTTTGGCAGGGGGCAAGGGTAGCGATAGTACCTTGCCCCCAACTTCGTTTCCCGAACAGTTGCGAGATATGTGCCCAAACTTATTGCAGCGATAGCATTGCACTGGTCTCTTTGATTGTGGATATACACCTCTCCTATCACTCCGGCACTCTTTAGCAAAATGATTGGCCTCCCCACATTTATAGCACACTGGGGTGGCATGCTTATTACTATCTGGAAGAGAGTCCACATTGCCTCCATGTCGAAAACGAGCTGCTGCTGCAATTGGTTCCTGTTCCTTACAGATGTTTCGAGCTCGGGCCAATAACTCATCAGTTGACAATTCATCGATTCTTGATGATGCCCGCAACAGTTTACTGACCTCCTCGGGTAGGCCTACCAAAAAAGCACAGCTTAATATTTTATCGTTGACCCCACCAAACGGTACAGATAATTTTCGCAGGTCGGCTAGGTACACGTCGACTGTTTCCTTGGGTTGAAGTGTCCGGCTCGTGAACTGTTGCCACGCAACAAATGGATCTGTACCAAACGCTGTATACAGGCTCTGCTTGATTTCATCCCAGTCTGGTTCATCCCCGAGTTGTTGGTAGACTGCATAGGCCCCTCCGGTTAGCCTCAAAGGGATAACTGTGGCTGGTTCTTTAATTTTGCACAGTTTACAGATTTTCTCTGCCTTTTCAATCCATTCAACGACAGCCGGTCCAGTGGTAGATCCGTCGAACTCGGGTATTAAGCGAATGTCGAATCTGTCCATTGTTAGTAACCGCACACCAAGCGCCGAGATAGCTTAAAACCAACACAAAGTCAAGTATCTGCAGAATGTCTTCTTGGTTCCTCCTCTTCTCTTTTCTCTCTCCTAACAATCGAACACAGCATATAATAACAAAACTCTAAAGCACGTCTGACAGCACTGACTTCTGCCAACAGTCTGCCCCTCCTCTTAACAACACAGGCTTTTTATATCGCAAAATCGTTCACCTCTATTTGCATATTCTTCTAACTCACGTGATCACTACTCTATAAATAAGAGTCTTGACCATTTCTTTTCTTTCTTTTTATTTATTTTTGGTGACCGACCCGCACGTGGTCTATCCAGGTAAGTCACGCATTTCTCCACACTTATATCGTCTAGTAAATACCGGACGCTGACAACAATTTTTTCTATTACATTCAATGTTATCTTTTTTTAGATATTTAAAAAAAAATCACTCGATAAAGTAGAAAGAAAATATAATAATCAAAAACTCGTGTATTTCATTAAGAGAATTAAAAAAAAATATCGGTCGACTAGATTTGTTGTTTAACGGCAAAAAATTATAAGTGAATGTGCGCTTTTTTTCACTACGTAGGACCAAAAATACAAATTTTGGTTAACAGCATGCAATAAAAAGAAACATTAATTATGTCCCTTTGACGAATCCGTATTTGATAAGTTACTTTAAGCTAATGCCGCAAAACGAGTTACGAAAATGCGATTTTCTGCGACCCTCACTTTAAAACATCCTTTTATTTAAAAAATACATGGAATATAAACTATAAATATGGACAATTCTTATAAATGAAGAATTGAAGCAGCCATTGCTTAGTTTTTTTTTATAGGTAAGTGATTTTTTGGCATTTATATATATTTAATAGATTTTTGTATCAGTTAAAGTTTGTTGAATTTCGTGAAATCTTTTTTTAAGAAAACCGATGAAAACAAATAGTATTTTTTCGATTAAACCTTTCATTATTTAAAAATTTGGTCTTTCTTCATTTTATGGAAAAAAATTACGATTTGAAATTACATTTTCATATTGATTATAAGCTTCGAAACAGAGACAGTCTATATAATCAAATGTTTATTCAATAGTTTTCAATGACGGTTTCTGACACTCCTAATGTTTCGGTCTGCTAGTTACTAGCAAACCGAAACATACTCATGAATGTGTAGCGACATATTATTGCTTATGTAAAAACAAATAAAAAGTATATATATATATGGGTGTGTGTGTGTGTATTTGTCATCAGTTATATTTATGTATATGTATATATAAACAAAGCATAAATAAAACTAGAGAGAAATAAACAGGAACAATGTGTATGTGCGCACACACGCACACACACATACATACACACGCACATACACGCGCGTGCGCACACACACATACACACACACATACACACACATATATTGTTCGCGTTTATTTTTTTCTGTAATTTTGTTTATGATTTGTTTATACAAAACACTTAATATTTCAAAAGAAAATAGAGATAATTTCTTATAACAACAAACCTAATCAAGTGAATACGCAGAATTGTTTGTTTTATTCATTCGTTTAATAATTCTGTCATTTCGAAAATTGTTCAAAGTATACAAGCGTGAAACTGACATCATCACGTGACAATAAATAAATAAACTCAAACTGGTTGGGAAAATAATGTCGGTTTTTGAATTATGATTGAAGCTTGGACGTTTGGAATCAGTAAAAACCAAATTTGTTATTCAAGTTAAATATTAAAAAAAAAATGTTTTAAAAACAAATAAATATAAGTCACTTTCTGCTCTCTCTCTCTCTCTCTCTCTCTCTCTCTCTCTCTCTCTCTCTCTCTCTCTATTCATCTCTGTTTGTTTGTCTGTCTCTCCCCCCCTCTCTCTCTCTCTCTCTCTCTCTCTCTATCTATCTATCTATCTATGTCTCTGTCTGTCTGCCTCTCTCCCTCTCTCTCTATCAATCTCTTTCTCAATCTCTTTCACTCTTTCTTTTTGTCTATCACTCTCTCTCTCTTTCTCACTCCATCTCTCTCTCTTTCTCTCTCTCTCTCTCTCTCTATCTATCTCCCTCCCCCCTCTCTCTCTCTCTCAATCTATCTATCTATCTATCTATCTATCTATCTATCTATCTCTATCTATCTATCTCTGTCTGTCTGTCTGTCTGTCTGTCTCTCTCCCTCTCTCTATCAATCTCTCACTCTCTTTCACTCTTTCTTTTTGTCTATCACTCTCTCTCTCTTTCTCACTCCATCTCTCTCTCTCTCTCTCTCTCTCTCTCTCTCTCTCTCTCTCTTTATCCCACATACGAGTTTAACTCTCATTCCCATTTAGATTAATCACGTTTTTGAAAATGGGAAATTCCAATATTTTAATTATTTCGTTTCTTTATTGCACTTGTTAATAAACAAACGGAAAGAAAGGAAGGGGGGAGGTCACTGGTCAGATTGATAGAAACCAACTGTAATATAAAGGGCAGTTGTCTGTGTGCCAGCGTGTATATTTGTATGTCCGGCTAAAACTAAAAAAAATCACAAAACAAATACCCACAAAGTTGGTATTTTCTTGATCAGCGCTAACCCAGATGAATAATATAAAAAAATCATTTAAAAAATATTCATCCTTTGATCCTAAACTGGCACAGATTTCGTCAGGTTGAGGAGGGGTCGATTTTCCATCCAGTGTATATACTAACGAAAGAGAAGTAACTGATTTTTTTCACCAAGGAGTTCCTTTATATCGACTCATTTCTTGAGGAGTTGTCATGTGTGCGTGTGGGGGGGGGTTCAAAGAGAGGAATGGGTAGGACGAAGGAGAAAGAGAGGAACGGGAAGAGGAGGGGGGGTTCAAATCGAAGGAAAAGGAAAGAAAGAGGTGATAGAGAAAAAGATAGATGGATCAAGAGAGAGAAGTTTTAATCGAAGTATGTTACACTTTTGCTTCGAAATACCATGGTATAAAAAGTTTTGACTAATCCTACACCCCTAATTGATGGTTTCGTTTGGTTTGGTTGTATTTGTTTTAAGGCATATCAACCCTTTTCACGTTATTTAATGCCGAATCCAGTGATTTTGAAGAAAAACTTTTTAATAGAATATATTTGTTGTTTTCAAATCGGTTTCTATTTAACCCATAGTTGGGACCCTAACAGGTACTACCACTCCGGATCAGAGTGGACCTGGGAGCAATGGCAATTTAAGGGTGGCTCTACACTCCCCAAAGCCCGCAAGCTGGGGTCTCACCACTGGATATAGTTTAAGGTCATATCCAGGACCCCCTAATTGATGTATCATTCTTATTGAATAAATGAATAAATATGTATACATCAATATATATTTTATATTGTCATTTTCTTGTTTTATTGATACTCTCTTTCTTTCTCATTCACTCTCTCTCTCTCTCTCTCTCTCTCTCTCTATATATATATATATATATATATATATATATATATATATATATATGTGTGTGTGTGTGTGTGTGTGTGTGTGTGTGTGTGTGTGTGTGTGTAATGTGCTAGTTTGTACATATATACGTGTATATAATGTCTCCTATTTTTTTATTCCACACGAATGGATCAGAGTGTACTGCAAATTGCATTGTTATGATGGCTAAACTTATGCCTTCATCACCTGAAAGTTTCATTTTTCTGTTGCAGATATTGACGGTATGAGACTCTAAGAAAGCAACCCCTGTCATAGATGTGCATTAGAAACAGATATGCGTCATTGAATTCCTGGCAAAGGTGCGTTGAGAATGGTGCTGACTATGTGGAAAAATAAATTCTGGAGTATGAAAAGTCGCTCATTTTAATGGTACTATTCCCCTATTTGTAGCCCCTCAACTTTTGAGTTAAAAAAAATAGGAGGTTTTACTTTTGGGATTAGTGGCATCATGCCACGAGGGATAAAAAACATAAAAACAAAAAAATAAACTGTGTCTTATCCTAATGAAGACGTGATTACGTCGAAAAGTACTTTGATTTAAAAACGAATAAATATTTGATTATTTTTTTTTAAATCTGTGTTGAAGTGGCTTACTAAACTTACATTTTGAATTTGCACTTAAACAACGCTTCTATCACAGATGGCATCCTTGCCTAATGAAAACTTTACAAAAACATTCCATCTACTTCCATCTACACGAACAGAGGGTAGGTTACATAATTGTATTGCTTACCGTAAATGGTGGAAACATCAAACAGGTGTAGAAATAGAGGACAAACAGACATCTGATGTAGACCTACAAAGCAATAATGAGTATATATAACACAAGGGTATGGAAAATGTTAGCTGCTGGTGATACGTTTGGATATAATTGAAGGAAACACACACACACACACACACACACACACACACACACACACACACACACACACACACATATATGACTACTTCATTTCACATAAATTAATATACGAAAGTATAATTTTATGCGTAAACTTTAAGTATTTACTTCAGCAGTGCTCAATACATAGGTAGGTTTAGAAACTAGTTTTGAACTTTATCAAGGCTGCGTAGGGCGTACCGAGCAGCTCTTGCCCAGATGTGGCAACAATACTCGTTAATAATGGCAAAAGTTGCCTGAACTTAATCCATGTACTCCGAACTCTTGCTATTATATATATATATATATAGGAAAAGTTTGAATGGTACAACTGTAGTGGTTGTCTGAGAGTTTTGTGTCGATGCAATAGCAAGTGTTCGGAGTACATGGATTAAGTTTAGGCAACGTTTGCCATTATTAACGAGTATTGTTGCCACATCTGGGCAGGAGCTGTTCGGTGCGCTCTACCCAGCCTTGATAAAGTTCCAAACTAGTTTCTAAACCTAGTAGATGATGCCCTTTTCTCTTAGCTGCAACCTCTTTCCCACAGAAGAGACGTTGCGAGTCTGTCTCTGCTCTATCGTTTTTTGTTTCATGGCAAGTGCTCGACTGAACTCCAAATTATCGTTTCCCCTTGTCAAACTTTCACAAAAGCCACTCGACTAGCTACAACCGCTATATACGATTTTCCCTCACTCTCTAATTGTGTTTAAATCTAAACACAAATTCCATGTTCTGCTGGCCTGTTTCCCAGTTGAATACAACATGGTAGCCTTCAAATCCAATCTAAACAAGTTCTTGTTGAGCTGTCTCTATAAATAATCAAATTCTACCCAATTTAAACCATTAACGATTACTACACCAACTCGGGAATCTTTCTGTCAAAATTCCGTGCAGTTTTTCCAATTCAACAAAATACACCTGAAGAAGGTCGGAGGTTATATCGACCGAAACGGTATGAAATTAACACTCAAAATAGCAACAGTAGTCTGAATCCTCCAAATATTACAAAAGTACTTGAGTTAGCAGATGTTGCACAGTTGAGGTAGCAGTGTCAAGCAAAACATGGCAGGAATTGATAAGGATGGAATTAAAAGAGAGTGAGACCTGAATAGAAATAGGTTAGTATGGAATGTTTTTCTAAAAGCCTTCCAGCACAACCAGTATGTAACCGATGATGATGATGATGATGATGATGATGATGATGATGATGATGATGATGATCATCTTACACTTTATTCCTTTAACATGGCATAATAAAAGAAAAAATAAATAAAAGGTAATGCCAACTTCTCTCCCAATTTTTGGATTTTGTAATTATGCCTTTATTTTCTTTTAATGAATTGATAAGTGTTTTATCTTCTGATGAGTTAAGGGCAGAATAAATTCATTGATTGATATAATTATTGAATGAATGAGTTTGCGCTACGAAACAGGTGCCATCAAGATTTGTGCATGTCAACGTACTTAAAGGAATCAATTGTAAGATGGTTACCATCTTGAAATTGAGAATATGAACTTTTGTCATTTATTTGTTTTATATATATATATATATATACACATATACATATATATATATATATATATATATATATATATATATCTTCTAGCTGGAAACCTGGCATTGCTCGGTTATGCTTACTCATTGACCTCTCTTTGGTCTGTCTCTTTCTCTCTCCTCCTTTATATATTTCTCTCTCTCTCTCTCTCTTTCTCTCGCTTATTATCTTTACATTTCTTTCTCTCCTCTCTTTTTTCTTTTCCTCATTCTTTCTCTTTTCTCTTTTTCTCTATCTCAGTTTTTCTCTTTTTCGTTCCTCCTCTCTCTCTTTTTCTCTCTTTCTGGCTTTCTCCCTCTTTTTCTCTCTCATGATGTTTCTTTGTATATGCAGGAGGAACCGATAAAATTATCGCCATAGAAAAGACGACATGATTCCATTTTCGCTTGGGGAAAGCCGGCTTTCTTTTTTGTTGCAGACCATCTACTAGTGTACAAATCCCAAAAGCGATAGGAGCTTTCTATCATGTCTGAAAGTGACAGAATGTTTAACAAGCAAGATCGGAGATTTGCTGCTGTACAACTAATGCTCTCTACCAATCCAAGTTATGACAACAGGACCATTGCCAGCACCCTCAAAATGCATCGCTGGGTTGCCATGAATAACAGAGACGTGCTCAGGGTGATAAAGACAAGTTTCCGGCCGTGGTCTTTGGTGTGGTTTCAATTGACGGCCACATCATGCCACCTCCCATCTTTGAAGTTGGCTTGAAAGTAAACACCAAATTATATCTGGATGTGCTGAAGAGTGTAGTGATCCCCTGGTGCAATCAGGTGATCGCTGGCAGTCCCTGGTGTGGCAGCAGGACTCAGTGCCAACCCACAAGTCCAAAGAGAGCAAGACTTGGCTTCAGAGGTACTATGACTTTGTCCCTTTCTCTCACTGGCCCCTCCTCCTCCCCCGACCTGAACCTGATAGACTACTTTGTTTGGTCATAGATCGAGAACATCACCAACATGACCTCCCACAACACCAAAGCTAGCCTGATCACTGCCATCCGTTGAGTATTCACCGAGATCCCACTGGTGCTTATGGAAAAGGCATGCTCCTAGTTCCAGACCTGTATTGAGGCGGTGATTGAAGCTGAAGGAGGCTACATTGAATAAATGTCAGCTCTGCTACGTAATCAAGTTACCTGAATTGACTTTTTTCAATAAAAGTTTTAAAATAAAACTGTAGTGTTGTTTTATTTTATGATGACAATTTTATCGTTCCACCTTGTATTTCTATCGCTCGCACACACACACACACACACACACACACACACACACACTTTGACTGTGAGAAATTTTCTTTCAAAATATTCAAATTTTCTTCTTGAAAACATGATGAGAAAATGTGGAAGATTTTTTTGCCAAACGAATCATAATAATTGCTTGAAGGAAATTTTTTGAAGAAGATGCGTCTGGGGTTTCATCAACAGTGACAATTTCATGTTCTTTATTTTTTTGAGAAGGCAAACGAACCCTGCACGTCCTCTTTTACCCATGTTTAAGATTCCTGTATTTTTTCTTCTTCTTCTTTCCATGAAGGTAATCTTTCTTACATCCCTAAAGGGCTGTATTTGGAGGAAAGGGTTAGGGGTATATAAGTGGATCGACCCCCACACACCACCCCGAGTGCAAAGTGAAAAGCAAGGAGTCTTAACTGAAATTGGAACTTGGTTTGTCACGTCTATCTTTTGACAAGCAGGTGGTTTACTGAAAAAGGAGTAATTTCACCTGCAAACGAAAGAAAGAAATAAAAAGGCTTTAAAAAATTGAATCAGAGTGGATTTTCTTTTTAATTTCGTTTTTATAAGAGGATTTTTATTGGGACAGAAACATCTTTAAAACATCTTCACATACACAGATACACAAATATGCACTTTTTTTTTTTTGACGTTTCTAAATTTTTGAGATGAGGATTGGTTATTCATATTATTTGGATTCATCGGACTACTGTTCTCATCTTGAGTGTGATTTCAACAACGTTTCTGACCTTCTTCAAGTGTATCTTGTCGAACTCAGGAATTTAGATGGAATTTCAAACGGAACCCTTTATTTAATTCACAGAGGTAGTATACACTTCTTCCATCGGCCATGACTGGACAGAGATTCCAAGTAATTTGCCATTGTATTTTTCAGTCGCCCACACTGAGAATTGAACCTTCAACCTTTTTTTCTATTTTTTTTTTTTATTCAATTTTCACTCCAAACAAGGCACAGTGCCACTTTGAAGCAGGGGGCTACTATCAGGGACTTAATTAGCAGGGTCATTATGAAGGGAGATGAGTAGAAAGATGTTTGTTAACATTACACTTGAACTTCTGCATATCAGTGCAGTTGGGAAAGCAGCATCCTGGAAGGGAGTTCCAAAGACCCGCAGTTCTGGGGAAGAAACTATTGGAGTAAAAGGCTTTCTTGCACCTAGGGATCTCTACTGTAAAGTGATGAGACTTAGAACCTTCAGAAGAATATCACTTCTTTTACAATTGATTTTTCTAAGTATTCTAACCACTACGCCATGGGTCTTGCAGACGAATTTGACAGAGATATTCCTGAGTTCGACAAGATACACCTGAAAAAGTTCAGAGGTTACATGGACTGAAACGTTGTGGAAATTACGCTCAAAATGAGAACAGTAGTCTGATGAATTCAAATAATACAAACACTGTTTTTTGTTTATTAAATTGTTTGACGAAAGTATAGAATAGTTAAAAATTACTCATGCCAGAGAGTATCCTTAATCTTTACAAAGTCACAATTCAATGCATGGAGTATTGTTTCCACATTTGATCTGGTGCACTTGCCATTAATCTCTCATTCTTGAACAGGGTCCAAAAAAATCTCAGACCTTTATACTTTAATGGAATAAGCTTTAAGGAACCCCTAGCACCAGTATCCCCTCGACGTACAGACTTTCAACTAACCCAGCAAGCAGCAAAATTCCACCCCTTTACTATTGAGACCTTTAGAGTCCAGAAAGCCTTCTACTTTAATAGTTTCTTCCCTAGGACCACTAGACTTGGAAATTAAATCCCAGTATCCTGTTTCCCTGACTGGACTTCTACCTCCCGATGTTAAGAATGAGTTTCTAAATAATAACGTTATTATTTCAGTACGGTCCGTATTCTGCATAAGTACCAAATTTGCAAAACAAAAAAATAATAATAGTAACGATGGAACTAATATTATATTGCTGAATCCCAGGCAGACATGGGCACTGCTAGTGTATAAATAAAAGGCTATTTCGTTGCCATTTAGTGTGTGTGGAGGGGAGTCTTAATGGCTTTCACTTTCGTTGCTAGCAAAAGTCAAGTAATTATTGGTGATCTGAAATGGAAATCTTTTCTGAATGAATTAGTGAATAAAAGTTCCATTCATAAATACAATCTGGATATCACTCAATCTCCATAGTAATTACAGACATTACAAATAAAATGGACGCTAATTGATATTTCATAGCTAACTGCCGTATCTACCTGACCGAATTCCGAATGCACCGAAGATAAAACCATTTTTTGGTACACAACCATTATTCCAATGAGCATCTAGCATCATCTTCTGTTAAAATTAACATTCGACAAAGGAATTTTTATGACTGGAATTTCATGAATTGTGGAAGAAAATTTTATTCATATAAGACCAAGTTCCTTGCTTTTAACAACTACAAGAAAAACCTTCCCAATCACCGATTGCCATGACAAATATAACCCTAGGTGAGAGCCCATCTTTCAAACTCTTCAGCCTTACATTTACAAATAACATGTATTTAGATAAAGACGTTGAGGACATTGCAAAAGCTGCTGCAAAAAAGGTGGGCTCCACTTACTATGCTAGAAAATTACTCACACCAGAGAGCATCTGATATCTTTCTAAAATCACAATTCACTCATGCATGGAGTATTGTTTCCACATTTGATCTGGTACATCTGCCACTTGTCTTGGGTCTAAAAAAAATCTCAGATTGAAAAGGTCCTACACTATCAGGCAGGCTCCAACCTCTGTCCTTTTGTCACAATGTTGCATCCTTGTGCTTGTTTTATAGGTGCTTTAATGGAATGTGTTCTGTTGAACCCCTAGCACTAGTACCCCCCTCGACATGCATACTTTCAACTAACTCGACAAGCAACAAAATTCTACCCCTCCACTGTTGAAGTCCTTAGATGCCAGAAAGCCTTTTACTTCAATAGTTTCTTCCCTAAGACCACTAGACTTGGAAATTCCATCCCAGTTCTTGTTTCCCTGACTGTACTAACATGCAGAATTTTAAATGTAATGTGAACAGACATCTCACTGCTCAATTCCCCACAGTACCCTGTTAGACACGTTTCAAGCGGCAATATGCTTTGCTTGGGATGGAAAAGACTTTTTAAAATGTCCATGCAATTAATGATTGGAAAAGGCTTAAGAAAGGCAAACAGCTCAAATCACAAATGGAGGTGTACTGGTGCATTCGCGCAAATCTTCTGCATCTTCAGTTCCTCATGAATAGTCGTGTGTACAGTTCCCACACTGACATCAAAGTGTGCACTTATTGTCTCTATAGACACACGATGGTCCTTATCCATGAAATTCTTTATTTCATGAATCAACTCTAGTGTTCTTACTTCCTTATTCCTCCCACATCTCTCATTATCCTTCACAGACTCCCTGCCTTCCTTGAATTTCTTATGCCACCCCAAAACAAATGCTCGATTCATGCAAGATGGTCCAAAGGCAGTCTGAAGCATTTCATATGTTTTGTGCCATTTTTCCAAGTTTAAAACATAATTTGATTGCATATCGTTCTTCTAAAGTGTCTTCACATTCAGATTGCATTTTAAAAATTTACCAGCTGTCAGTCAGACTTTAGTAAGGTGTATTCCAATTCCTGCTGTAGCTATTCATTTGAACGTTAAATCATAAAAATTGGTCAGTCATCTCATAAGATGTATAGCAATAACATACTGAATTTTCAAAAGTCTATGACAATTTTAAATGCTCGTACAAAAAAGTCTGGAAACTTATTAAAAGCACCTCAGATTTCTACAGCACGAGCTCTGATGAACTTACCGTATTTGTAATCCCCAAGGAAAATATCCCCGATGCATCCAATTAGCAGCAACAATTAGTAGAGGTAGCCAGATGCTGGAAGATCTGCTATTCTAGTAGTTTCTTTTCTTTGGATTGTTTCCCTTTGAAATTCCCTTCTTGCTTCCTGTTTCCCCAACTGCACCAACACACAGAAATTTAAATGTAAGTTGAATAAATATCTTGCTGCACAACTCCCTACTTACGATGCCTCTTTTAGATCTGGCCCCTAATCACAGTAGCTGCTTATGCAATATACCTCGTTTAGGGGGTGGGGGGGATAAAAATTAAAAAAAAAAAAAAAAAAAAAGCGTGTGTCTAAATGAAAGTGTCAGAAGTATTTCTTCCAACAGTTTGTACTTCTGCAGTTTAAATCCCGTTTATTTTTGTGAATCTCACTCAGCAACACCCAGTGACCAATGAAAACTGGCTCGGAAAATGCTGAGTGAGCTTATTCACTGAGAAATTGAGTTGCAAAAAGAGACGCAAGTGAACAGACGACACTAAATTGAAAAAGAAAAAAAAAAGAAAAAAAAGGGTAGAGTATCATTGCGCTTCAAACAACAAATCCTTATTCTTTTGACAAGGAAGGAAAATGAACAATTCCAGGCTGGAAACTATTATGAAGTCTCTGGAAATAGTCCTCGAATTCTGCCAAGAAAGCCGGCTGCTGGCAACTGAGAGAAGATGTACAAAATGAAGCGTATCCTAAAACAATGAAACGTAACCAACGGTTTCAACTGGGGGTACAATAATGGCCAGTGTAGACACTAGACCTCCTTGTGCCATGACACATTTTTCCAGCGATCATATCTCTGGATATCGATAATTTTAAGATTAATATATTTGTGGGTCAACGAAACGGCAATGCACAATAAAGAGTGAGCTATTGGGTCAGATCACACTCTCACCAACGGGAAAAAATTCTTGAGGGATATTTGCTTAAAGCTATTTCCTTTGGAATCCCAGGGTACACAGTGGAAGTGGACGAATCCGTCTTTAATAGACGAAAACATAATATCAGAAGGGTCGTCAAACCACTCTGGGTCTTCAGAGGATATGACTCTGCTGAGAAAGAGCGTTTTCTTGTCGCAGTGTCATACGATAAGGTGGAAACCCTCTTTCTGGTAATTAAGAAATAGATCTCTGACTGCTGGAAAGCGTACTGCAAAGTAGGATCTGAAGAGTACAAACATCTTATAGTAAACCACAGCCTTAATTTCATGGACCCTACAAGTAGGACTATCACAAATCATGTAAAGAGGATGTAGAAAGAGGCTAAACAAAGAAATTAAAGAGAGTATGGAACCAACCGTGATCTGCTGGACAGTTTTAATTTATGTGAAGACAAAAATTCAGAAAGAATCCTTTTGTGTCTATCATAAATCATATCGCAGAAAGTTACCTCCTTCTACATTCTATAACAATCCTTTTCAGCCTACTTTGCCATTCAGTTGGTTTCCTTCAATCGGCAGAAACTACTATCCCTCATGAAATAGCCTATCCTCAGGAAACCACAAGTTGCTCCCCTCCCCCAACCCCAACCCTAACCCCCTCACAATAAATGTAAAATATAAACAAAAATAACTATTTTCCAAAAGAAAAAATTTTTGCAGAAAATGCATTAAAAAACAAACAAATGGCGTCGTCGACTGCTTAAAAAAAAAAAAAAATCGAAACTTTTCTTTGGAAAAAAACTTAAAAATTCTTACAAAGTAAAAATAAAATTCTTACAAAGTCAAAAAAAAAAATATATATATACATCTTTTCTTTGCAAACAAAACTTTTACAAAAAATATATATATATATATATATCCCAAAAAATAATTTTTTAATTCTTCTTTGTTCCTTAAAACAAAACAAATAATTTTTCATTAATTCAAAGCAAAATAACTTTTCATACAAAAAAAAACAAAAAACAATATTGGTTCACTAATTCAATGAAACAAAACTTTTATTACACACCCCCCAAAAAAAACAGTTGGCAATAAATAAAAAAAATCAATAAAACGGTAAATTTTATGACTTTGTTACGGTAGGTTCTTTATTTATTTATTTATTTTCGTTTTTGTATTGACTTCCATTCGCTCAGTATAATCCAGCAGTTTTCATCCTCCGGCGGGCCTTGTCGAGCGAAACTCATGGAAAAATGGGATTTAAACTGCAGAAGTACCGAACAGTTTACCTTTAGAATTCACTCTTTGCTCTTGTTTCCTTGACTGTACCAACATGCAGAAAATTAAATGTAATGTGAACAAATATCTTGCTGCACAGTCCCCTACTAAGGATGCCTCATATGAATCGGATCCCTTGACATATCAGTAGCAATATGCCTTGTTTTAGAGTGAATCAAAGGTAATCTGAACAGACATGTTGCTGTCCAACTCCCCACCCAGGTTGTACCATTTAAAATCTAGCTCCTAATTCACAGTAACTTACGCTTTAGTAGCAATATGACTGGTTTGGAGGGTGAATAAAAGTTTTAAAAAATGAAAATACTGCTATTGCTGACTTAATCGAATAAACTTTTACAGTTTTCGATAATCAAAGGAAAGTGATGAAAGCGGACGACAGGGATGCGCTAAATAGAAATGTGTTATTCTTGGCACAATTGCAAACTCATTGCAAATACGTAGATAAATAGATAAATGGATCGTTGCTCGAATGCGAACCACAAATCCGCATAAAAAATACACCCCCCCATACACACACAACCCAACCGATGCATACGATATTGACAGTTGTATTTAGATATGTACCAAAATCGTTTTTGACCGCACCAGCATAATAGAAAGCTCAGTCAGTAGCTTCACTAATTGTATGCATATTCTAATCATAAAATTGATCTTTTGCAATCTTTGCTTTTGTTCGCCCAGTTACCTCCCCTGAACTACTTTCAACTCTGAAAAATAACGCTCTGTCCCACAACGCACATATCGCCTGATCAAAAGCACGCGCGTGCTACTATGAAATCCTACCCCCCCCCAATCTCTTGACCTTGCACCCTCTGACTTTCACTTCTTTCCAGCCATAGAGTTGTTTTTGAAAGGAAAGCGTTTTCCAGATCATGCAGCCTTGATTTCCGAAGTAACGTCAAAACTGAAAGAACAGCCTTAGGTGTTCTACAAAAACGATCTCCAGAGTGGCATTAAACAATGAGAGAAATGTGTAATTCTTGGTGGTTCTTATGTAGAGAAAGACAAAAAAACTGTGCCAAGTTTTGTTGGTCTAGTGCTATGAGAAGATAGTCAGAGGGCTTTATTTATTGAACGCCCCTGTGTTATATATATATATATATATATATATATATATATATATATATATATATATATATATATATATATATATATATGTTGGGAGCCTGTCTCTGCTTTATCATTATTTTCATGGTAAGTGCGCATCTGGGCTTCAATCTATGCCCCCCCTTGCCAAACTTTCACGAAAAACACTCGTCTAGCTAAAACCACTATCATTAATTTCCTACTTTTTATCTGTGCCTAAACCTAAACGTAGATTCCATGAACAAAGCTTCTTTCTTAGAACTACACGCTTGTGGAACTCTCTTCTGTTTGTCTGCTTTTCAGCTGACTACAATTTGATTGTCTTCAAGTCCAATGTAAACAAGTTCTTGATGAACTGTAATCAAATTTACAAAATCTCCACTACTTATGATTACTACGCTATAATTCCATAACTAATGTATACCCATTAAGCCTTATCCTCGAGTGGCCTCTGAGCCTTGGTAAGTGGTGACTTCTTTGTAAATATATATATATATATATATATATATATATATATAGAGAGAGAGAGAGAGAGAGAGAGAGAATTTTCAGAATGTGAGAGATTATATAACTATTTCCACAGTCAAATAACGTCGCAGCTCACAAGCTGGAAGTCCAAGACTTGATTTTTGCCCTCATTTGAGCTCATTAGTTAGACACATCCAAACTCCGGATTTGAAACCTGAGCCTCTTGCATGCAAGGAAAGTACTCTGTCACTTGAGCAACTGTGTCACATACAAGAATGTCAATTAACTAACACAATAACACAGTACTCGCCTGGCATGCAAGAGGCTCGGGTTTCGAATCTGGAGTTCGGATGTGTCTAACTGATGAGCCTAAATGAGGGCACAACTCAAGTCTTGAACTTCCAGTTTGTTGGCTGTCATGGCTCTTCTGAGTTGCGACGTTGTTTTACTGTGGAAATAATTATATATATATATATATATATATATATATATATATATATATATACATATATATATGTACATATATGTATATATATATATATATATATATATACATATATATATGTACATATATGTATATATATATATATATACATATATATGTACATATATATATATATATATATATATATATATATATATATATATTTGTAGTCATCGACATACAGTCCTGTTTTGTTGTATCACAACTAATCAGTGCCGCTAGACTAGCATCTCTCCCAAGCCAAGGATTAAACCTAGAACCGTCGTGTTGACAGTCAGCAGTTCTCCCACTCGACCATGGAATTGACGCCCGTAAATAAGTCGTCGGAATGTCTATTTAAATAGACACCCACCACCACTTTTATAGTGCTCAAATCGCCTGTTTGTAAATAAACAAACAACGAGCTATTCTTGCTATTCTTCTCATCAGAGGACAGAAAGAAATCAGCAAATTATATTTGTAGCAATGCTAGAATATGCTGGTTGTAGCATTAAGTGAAACCGC
>NC_136511.1:37379328-37461828 GCF_053919585.1 Euprymna scolopes
CCCTTCTCAGCTGGGCTCTTTAACGAGTGAATAAAATAAGGCCTCATAAAAACTATAATGAATGTTTCTCACTGGCCAAATATTCCAAATAACATAGTATTTGCAATCTAAATAAGATTTCCTGGCTTATATTAGGAACTAGCCTGGGCACCTGGCGTTGCCCGGGTGTTTGTAGGTGTGTGTTGAGCAAAAAAAAAAAGTATTAGTAGGCAGGCAGGCTCGAACCTGTACTGCAAAGGAGGAAAAAAACGTGAAAAAAAAAAAACAAACGTCCATCGCCAAACCGGAAGTGGCGAACATTTTAATTAATCGAAAAGAGGGGATGACTTTTGAAAATATCAGTGAAAAACGTGACCCCTCCCTGTAGAAACGTGCCCAGTTGAGGGTGAAGGAATGAATGTTTTTAGACAATTTTTATGATATTTGTTCTCCGAAAGGTCCAGCTTCAAAACAGTCCCAATCTCGTGAAAATCTGTCACCTTTGTCGAAAGTTTTAGGCAGACATACATACATACATGCATATATACATACATACATAGCAGCTCCAGTAACTCTCGCTTCTCCTTTTTTGTCCCTCAGTTCTCATTTCAAATGAGTGATTTTTCTGACAAAGGGTGAAGAAAAAGCTGCTTTCCTGGTATGTAGTACCTCGTGAAAAGTAGTCTGAGATTTCGGAAATTTTCCTGTTTCTATGCCTATCCTTGTGGCCATGTCACTAGTAAGGGTGCTGGAGGTAAACATTTCATCTGGGCTGACGTTATCCGCCTGATAGTCAGGGACCCGAACCTTGGATTAAGTAAGGAGGCTGTCCTATCAGCAGGTGCAAAGTACTGGGGCTGCTGTATTGCCATTTGGTGAATGTATTCTGGACCATGCAGTAGTCTCTGGTGGGATCTCTCTATGCCATACTAGTAGGTAATTGTTACGGCTTTACCTTATTATGTGCTATAAAAAAAAAAAGAAAGATTTTTTCCTGTCTTTTCTCTCTTACTTTCCCTCTCTGTCCGGCTGTAATCAAGTATGCCGACCTGTTCCACAAATCCCAAAACCTCAACATGTAATATCTCCAGAAAAAAGTAATGACACTTTATCAAATCTCCAATACTAACGAATACTACAACACTATCCCATTGATTACTGCACACACAATAACCCTTATCGCCGAGTGGCTTCTGGGTCTTGATAAGTGGTGAACTCCATGTAAAAAAAAAAACAACAAAAATATCAGACAGTTGAGATTTATATCATAGAAGATGGTGCACCTTCTCCAAGTGATGTCACCCCAAGTAGCAGTACGAAGCTGGATACTCCACCAGACTAGAAGAATACTTGTCCTGAAATCAAGTAAGACCAACCGATCACAAGAAAGATATACTATAATACAATTAACTGGTCAATTGTGGAGGAAAATTAATGTTCTTTACTTCTTTGCTAACTCAACAGTTGAAAAAGTAAAGGAGAATTTAATGCTAGTAAGACTAAGCTGCTTTCCTTTAACAATTATAAGACGTTTCTCCAATCATTAATATCCATGACAAATAACACCTTATCTGAGAATTCTTCCTTCAAACTCCTTGGCCTAACATTCATAGGCAACATGAAATGGAACAAATACACTGAGGACATTGCGAAGGCTGCTGCAAAGAAGGCGGGATCTCTCTATCATGCGAAAAGACTGTTCACACCTGAGATTATACTGTATCTCTACAAAGCCACCATTCGCCCATGAATGGAGTATTACTGCAACATCTGGGCTGGTGCATCAACCATCAGTCTCTCCCTCTTAGATAGGATCTAAAAGAGAGTCTTCAATCTAATAGGTCCCACTGTGTTAACTAAGCGGCAACCTCTGACAGGTTGCATCTCTGTGACTGTTTTACAAATATTTTAATGAAATGTGCTCTGATGAACTCGTTGCATTTGTATCCCCTTAACCTACATATCCCAGACAAACCCACTTAGCAACAAAATCACACCCCTTCACTGCTGAAGTCACTAAATGCCAGAAAGCTTTCTGCTCTAACAGTTTCTACCTTTTAACAGCCAGACTTTGGAATTCCCTTCCTGCTACCTACTTCCCTGAGCTGGAATGTGGCCATAAACATTTATTCCTCAAAAGCGCTAAGTTGAATTTGCATCTTTTATTCTTTTTTAATTGTGTGGGCTAGAGCACCATCCCGTGTCTATACATAACTACTATTTTTTGCTTTAAGCCATGCTAATAGCTGCTATCTTAAAGTCTTATAGTCAAGGTTAACATTGATGTTTTCATATAAAATTTTATAGACATTGTCTTTCCATCGAAAGTCACAGCACCAAGAAGCCATAACTTGTGCAAGGTGTATCGTTCTGCATGATCTCTAAGCTTAAATTCAGTTGTTAATTTCGTGGGAAAATTTGCCGTTTCTGCATTGACAGTGCAGGTATTTTCATCTGAAAAGATCACTACAACGGAGACATTTTTTTTTAATCATGCAATAATTTAAAAGAAGCTTTTTCATCTCTTTTCATTCATTGTTTACAAATGTTTTGGTGTTCTCGTGTAAGATTTTAACTTCGAATCACATTTAACTCTGCTGAAACGGACGTATTGTCTTGTTTACCTTTAGTTTAGATGCAGTTCACGTGGATTTGGTCAGAGCCTATAGGAGTTTGGATTTGAGAAGCTATGATTTCACCATCAACCCTGACATTATACTCGAGTGGCCTTTGGGCCTTGATGTGTGGTAACTCGTTAGTAAAAGTAAATTGCATTTTAATTATTCTCATTAACTGTAATTTGTAATTAACTCACTAAGTGACTTAAGTCTTACTAAATTTCTATGATAAAATTTCTGTTTATCACTCTCTTCCTCTCTCGCTGTATCTTTTGTACCCTGTTCCTCTCTTATTTTGTGCAATTTCTATCACTTGCACTTCTCTCTGCTCATCAAATCAATCAAAGAAAGGAAAGAATAACAAGGTTGGGAAGAGTTCATTATAAACAAAAGGGAATACCAGCACAAGTAGTGATACGATTTAACCGGAAGTTGAGGGGGAAAGAAAGATAAAAGAGAAAAAAAGAAAGAGATAGTAAGCAGAAAGAGGACAATTTGAGATTTTTTTTTTTTCTTTTTCTGAACTGGCTTTACAAACTCACATTTTCTTGGTTTAAACAATTTAAGCTAAGATGAATGGGTGGCCCAACGGGTAACATTTTTTCCTAGTTATTATATTAAAGTTGATGATCGACGTTTGTTTCCTTAAGAATGAGAGAAAGACAGACAGGTATAAAAAAGATAGAGAGAGGCAGAGAGACGAGGACGAAAAAATGTGAAATAAGAGACCACAAAGTAATAGTAAGATGATAGAAAAAAGACAATGAGAGATTTGGACAGTTATAGACAGAATTTGAGATGGGTCACTTTTCAGTTAATTGCTAATTACGACTGATTAAACGAATTAAAACGGTAGTTTCTTTTTTTAAAGCTTTACTTAATCCTGAACTTGGGAACATTTTAGCATTAATTTTGTAGTATTAATTTGCAACTTAGTTGTCGTTTTTGTTTAATTTAGATTTAATACTAAAAGTATCCATTAATTAATCAATAATTTATTTCCCTTTGTTGTTTTCAATATTCGACTATATATATATATATATATATATATATATATATATATATATATATATATATATATATATATATATATATATATATATTTGTAAAGAAGTGAACCATAGCGGAAATTCAATCGACTAAAATAAGATGGAAAACGGGGTGAGGAAAAGGGGGAAAAATGGGGGAAGTTACATGTAACAAATGTACACTTCAGTAAAATAAGTCGATTAAAAACAAGATCGTTAAAATACACCCGAAGCGCTTTTAGTTCAGACTAACTTTTCAAGGGTATAAGTCTGAAAATTATTTATTTATTTATTTTTTTAAATATTTGGTAGTGGAATGGAGTAAGAGCGGAGAGGAGGTTAAAAAAAAACCCTGTGACTACCCAAATAATTCTAATAGAAGCCGGAGGTTTCTCTGCTTGCACAAAGTAGGGGGGCTGAAAATGATAGCAAGTGCTTCGGGGATAGACAGGTACGTCCTCGGTACAAAACAGAAAAACACTCCGGAGAGAATGCAAGACCGCACTCCTTTTTATCGATCAAGTGTTGGCCGATGGACGATTCTATCAATTGAGACATTCTGGTGGTAGGTTGATGGCCTCGGATGAAGCGGGGAACATGTTGGGCGATTCTGACCTGAAGATGCTGGGTCGTCTTGCCTATATAGACAGCACCACACAGACATTGAAATTTATAAATAATATTACTTGTTTGAGAGATAGACAAGACATCCTTACGAAATGAGGGAAAGGCGGTTTTTGTGGAAAAAGCAACACGGAGGGATAGAGCACCAAAATTCTACAGAGAGGAAATCTTATCACCAATAAGTTTGCCTTCAGGTCCAATCCAGGGTAACTTAAGGTATACCGGGAGTCTAGATAGACCATATTTTGGTAGCTCAGAAAAGGATTGAATTTTCTTATTATAACTTAGTTAACTAATAGAGGTGGATATCCATTCATAATAAAAATCCTTTTAATGTTCTCAATTTCCACATCAATAAAAGGTGGGGGACAAATAACAAGTGCCCGATGGGTTAGGTTTCTAATAAGATTAAGTTTCCTGGTTGCGGCTGCAAAGGAATCCCAACTGAAATAAAGACCAGTGAAAGTGGGTTTTCTATAAATAGATGTCATAAAGGAAAGCCCACGTTTAGAAACTAACACACCAAGGAAAAGAAGGGAGTTATCTTTTTCCACCTCCATCGTAAATTTGAGAGAAGGGTGTAAATTATTTAATAAGTGGAATATATATATATTTCTGTAGAAATATATTTTCTTATTATATATCAATCCTTATTTCAGAAGCTCAATGTAATTACAGAGCAATATAGAGAATAAATGACAAAAAGTTATGCTCCAAAATTCATGATGTTGACCATCTTATAATTTATTCTTTTAATTCAGTTGACTTATACAATTCTTGACAGGATCTGTTTCATAAGGCAAAATCAATCACTTAATTATTATATCAATCAGTGGATATATTATGCCTTAACTCATCAGAAGAAATAGCAACAATAAATCTGTCAAAAGGAATTGAAATGTGATTTGACATGGTAAAAATCCGAAAATTGGAAGAGAAGCTGTAGATACCTTTATATTTTTCCATTACGCCATATATATATATATATATATATATATATATATATATATATATATATATATATATATATATATATATATATACAGTGTATCACAAAAGTGAGCGGTCCTGGATATGACCTTAAACTATATCCAGTGGTGCTGCCCCAGCTTGCGGGCTTTGGGGAGTATGGAGCCACCCTTAAATTGACATTGCTCCCAGGTCCACTCTGACTCAGAGTAGTAGTACCTGTTAGAGTCCCAACTATGGGTTAAATAGAAACCGACTTGAAAAAAAAAAACAAAACAAATATATTCTATTAAAAACTTTTTCTTCAAAATAACTGGATTCGGCATTAAAAAACCTAAAAAGGGTTGATATGCCGTAAAACAAAACCAAAACAACCAAACCAAACCAAAATGAGTACATCCCTCACATTTTTACAGATATTGAAGTATATCTCTTCATGGGAAAACACTGACAAAATGACATTTTGACAGAATGAAAAGTAGTCTGTGTACAGCTTATATAACAGAGTTGTTTTTTTCCTCAAAATAACTCAAAACGATAACCATTAAGCTGGCTTGACGCGTTCTTTAAGAAGTGTTTTCAAACCTACTTCTTTTTTTAACATAGTAAATCTGTCATGTGAACCATTCGCGCATATGCGTTCGTGGAACAGTTTAGCAAACAAATATGACGGCAGCCACGTAACAATTTTTTAATGTTGACCCTTCAGCAGCCCATTTTTTTTCCAGATGAAACCCGACTAAAAAGTTTTCCATGTGTTTAAATATCCTATATACCAAATTTCAAGTTTGTAGATCCGAAATCCGTTGAGTATATAGGTTGAAAAGTATCCTCACACACTTTCTCACTTCTATAGATATATAGACTAGCAGGGACACCCAACGTTGCCCGGGATTAAATGATGATCAATAAATGTTTTATACTTCCATATTTTTATTATCATCATCGAAATCTGTGAAATTGCCCATTTTTCAATCAAATCGATTGACTGCCTATTCTAGTTGCGGATCCATCCATGGTGCATCAGGAAGAAGCTTTACATGCCTCCCTGCAGTGACTTAGTCCACAATACATTGTGGTCTACATTGCACTGTAGAGAACCTACTATTAATCTTATAAAATTATTTTTATATATAATGGTTAGAATTTAAGTTTAAAATGCAAAAATCAAGTATCATGGTTTATTTGTGCTCTAAACAGGAACAATAATTTCGATGCCCTGGAAAAGTCACTTCTGATTAATGTTTAGTTTTAAAATATGTAAACGAAGAAATGATTTACGTCAATTTTAAATGGTACCTCTTCTTTTATCGTAAAGTGGTCTCATTAATAAGAAAGAATTAATGTTATATACTGGTTGTATGAAGATGACGTATGTTCTGTATTGTTGTTGTTCGTCTTAGGAAGAGTCTTAGTGTTTCATCTAGAAACAGGGTACTTCCTACTACATGAGCACCAAGCCTGTAATTTAACTATAAGAGATTTTTGAATATCTTGATAGATAGACTGAGAGATGGTGCGTTTGACATTTATGCTGACAGTTATACATATAAACCGTTTAGATTGAAATGACCGCTGTTCATTTATCAATGAATAACGAGACACTTTGTTATAAAACAAACTTGGTTTATTTAGTAAACATTCATATATACACAATACGGCGGTGGGGGTGTTGGTGGAAGAGGTGTGGGTTGTGAACGTTACAGGCAGTTCCTCGTCGTCTGTCTCTTTCTCCACGTCTCCGCGTCTCTGCCTTGTTTTTGTTTACCATCTCACTTTTATGGACTTTCGACCTGGTAACCCATAAACCAATTGACATCATTGACCCATATTTTGATCAGCCCGGCGTTTGATTTTGGTCTTACCTGCGACCAAATTACGTTATCTCCAGGTCATCCCATTCCCGGGTTTCATTTTTGTCGGTCAGGATTTAAGTTCATTCTAACCTTGCTCCATACAACGGCCTGACCCATAAAACGACTTGCGTCATAGGATCAGGTCATCCAATTCCCGGGTTCCATTTTTGTTGGCCCGGATTTTGAGTTCGTTCTCACCTTGCCTCTGCATAACATTAAAATACAATGGTGAGGGTACTCTGGGGATTGAACAGATATATATATATATATAGTAATTTATAAAATATATATGGCGATTAAGCTACACTGAATATAGGATTTCTAGTTAGCCAATCAGCTTTCTAGTATCCACCGCGCCCCTTCCTATCAGCCAATGGGCATGCATTTTATCGAACAAAGGATCTGTTTTAGAACTAGGTTAGTGGTTTAAGGTAGACGTTTTCCTTCCTTTTTTTTAAAACTTTTTTTATATATATAAATATACCTAGGTGTACACATTGGCTGATAGGAAGGGGCGCGGTGGATACTAGAAAGCTGATTGGCTAACTAGAAATCCTCAACATATATAAAAACAAGAAGCAACCACAGAATTCGCGCATAAGCCTGACGAATCCTATAGTGGATGAAACGCAGAATATTCAGTGTAGCTTAATCGCCATATATATTTTATAAATTATTAACTAGCTCTACCTATGTATTGAGCACTTTTGAAGTAAATACTTAAAGTTTACGCATAAATCTATACTTTCGTATATTAGGTTTATGTGAGTAAATGAAGTAGTTATATATATATATATATATATATATATATATATACATATATATATATATATATATATATATATATATGAGGTATAGGGTAAGTGAGAACTTTTTATACCATGCTATTTCGGAGCCTAATGCTTCTCATCAGAAATAAATATGTTACAGACAATTTTAAACTGCATTTATTGAATCTTGCAGGAGGTATTCACAACTAAAAAGTTGCATTAGAGTTTTTCTTGTTTTGAAAGACAACATTTTCTAGATACAGAATTTTAACAGAAAAAACAATGCGCAATACCATTATCAGTTGAGGTGATTTCTTTTATTAAAATTTATATTATTAAAGAAAAATAGAGAATCAAGGGAGAGGAAGAAGAATTACTTGGAAATTCATTTTTTTTATTTTCCTTACACCAAAGCAACATTTAAAAAACATAGTCAAACAAAGGACAACACGTAAATAATAATAATATGTATCTGGCAGTGTTCTTAGATAGGTTATTCCACCGTCATATATTTAAATTTGCTTTGGTTTATGCCGATCCGTTATTCCTCTGCATTGTATTGCTTTCTATTAATTACCTTTAATATACACAATAAATAATGCTTCAAGCAAACTACGCGATGCATTATAAAAATCGCACCCCTGCTGAGATCCCTAAATGACAGAAAGCTTTCCACTCTAATAGCTTCTTCCCTCGAACAGCTAGACTTTGGAATTCCCTACCTGCTTCCCTGACTGTATTGATATGCAGAAGTTCAAATGTAACAAAAACTAACATCCTGTTATTCTTTATTAGGCGTGGTCCCAATTAGTAGCCCCTACGTCCAAGTGGTGACATGCTTTGATTGGGGTGAAGGTGAATAAAGAAAAAGAAAAAAAGTATTTTTCTTGTCAATACGCAAAGAGTCCAAAGATGGCCTCTACCAAAGCCATGGACCACACAATCAAACTATTAAAAATTATATAATCATGTTTTTAGTCAATTAGATAACATGCTAAAATGTAAAATAACTTTCACTTAAAATTGGATTCTACAAGGTGTCCATAAAGTCACTGAAGGGTTGAAAATCTTTGTCATTTTATCATTAATGATTATTGTTTTCTCTATTTCAGATATTTTGCAGATAATATTTTCGAAATTATGGATAAGTATAACATTGAACAACGGACCTAAGTTGTGAAATTGTTTTACCAAAATCAGTAATCAATTGTTTTGAGCTTATCGATAGCAATGTCAAATGTCAAACGTTCCTCAGACTTGACTAGCCTTGACTTTTTCTTGTGAGGATATATATTAAAGAAAAAGTCCATGTTGTTAACAAACCACAAAACCTGCAAGAATTGAAGGAAAACATCAGGAATGAAATAAAGGAGTTAAATCGCAATCCAGAGGTTCTGCAATCTGTCAGGAATAATGTTTTGGAAAGAACACAAATATGCGAAGCTAAAAATAAGCAACATTTAAAAGATATTATTTTTCATGAATAAAAATTGTTTGAATGTTGCATTTTTTTAAATTTCCCCATGTCTTAGTCAGATTGTGTTAAAATTACAAAAAGATATCAAAAATAAAGAATCTATTCAAGTTCCAAACCCTTCAGTGACTTTTTGGACACCTTGTATTATTTAAAAAAAAATGCAAATATTTCAAAACAGGATTTTTTTTTTCATAAAATATTTGAAGATTCCAAAACAAAATTTCTGAATGTCGAACGCATTTTACAGGAAGAGATGAGTTTTTTCGTTAAAAATATCAAACTGCAATTTTGAAATGTTAAGTGCTTTCTGTTGAATGAATGCCACTGCACTTTGGGACGGCAGCAACGAATATTTTGGTAAAAGAAATGAAAGATAATTTCGAAAAGAAAGGAGGAAAGTAGCTTATTAATATGGAAGATTGTCTTGCAATGTGCAAGGAATCGTTTTGCAAGTGAATGCAAGATGAAAGAATGGTAACACGGAAGAAAACGCGAGCAAGGAAAAATATTATGCATGGAACAATTTCACGTGAATAGACATTTCTCCCTCTCTCTTCCTATTTCCCCCTCCCTCACCCGTCTTTCTCTCTTTTTTTCTTTATCTCTTTCTCTCTTTTTTCTTTATCTCTTTCTATCGCTATCTCTCTCTCTCTCTCTCTCTCTCTCTCTCTCTCTCTCTCTCTCTTTCGTCACACATTATCAGTTTCATTATTATTTGAACACACCTACAACTTCTTTTCTTTTTCGGAATTTTTTTAAATAAGGATTAATTATTTATATTATTTGGATTGTTTGGACTACTGCTCTCATCCTGAGTGTTACTCTCACTACGTTTCCATCGATGTAACCTCCGATTTCTTCAAATGCATCTTGTCGAATTCATGAATCTTTCTGTTGAATTTGGGAATCTGCGCGAAATTTTGAACGGAACCTTTTATTTATTTTTATCCACTATGCTAGGGATCCTTGTCAAATACCATGGCATAGTGGATAAATGTCTTGGTAAATTCAATTGTAAGTTACACTCTTCTGGTAGTTAAAAGTCCAATCCTCAGCGCAGGCGACACTCGAAAATACAATTGTAAATTACTTAGGAGTTCTACACAAGTTATAGCTGATGGAAAAAGGGCATGCTACTTCTGTGCATTAAATAATGGATCCCGTTCAGAATTTCAACAGAAAGATTCCTGAGTTTTACAGAAAGATTCCTGAATTCAACAAAATACACCAGAAGAAAGTCGGAGGTTACATCGACCAAAACATTGTGAAGATAGAAACAGTAGTCCACAGAATCCAAATCATATGAATGTTTCTTCTTCTTCTTCTTCTTCTTCTTCTTCTTCTTCTTCTTCTTCTTCGGCTGCAGTCAAAGGTCACATCACGTGTGACTGGTGAGGCTTCCCGAATCTTCCTCCTGCAGCGCTTCTCCAGGAGATTCTCTGTGCGGGAGATCTCAAAGGAGGCGACAGCCTGGTGGACAGTACGTCACCAGATATCACGGTCAACAGCGAGAGCAGACCACTAGAGGTGGTTAATGTGGCAGTCACCGGGGGACTTCCTCAGAGAGTATATATATATATATATATATATATATATATATATATATATATATAAACGCATATCTTATTTATTTATTTGTTTAACACATATCTTATTTTTCTTTTAATAATATTATTGGAATTCTTTCCCATTTTTCCTTGTACATATTTGTGAATTATTCCACGGATTTCGGCCTTTTGGATTATTTTGGACCATCTTCCAATTACGCGATTTCCTTGGATTTTACTTGTGCGAATGGAAATTTTACTAACTTTCTTGGATTTACATTTTTGGATTTTACCGTCATTGGATACTTTACCTTTCACCAGACTATCCATTCACGCGAAATCATCTTTTTCTTCACCATATTCCCTTTGCTTCACTTTTTGTTATCAAGTAAGATCTTTGACTTACTTGCAGTTTCATCAAATACTTTTGCATGCAAAATCCGATCCTGCATTTTGTTAATTCCTACCCTCTGATGAGAAGAAAGTATTTCTTCGAAACTCCGTGGATTAAGGACTATCCACTTATTTAGTGTTTCCTTTTCAAATTAAATATGTTCTTAACTCTTTTTCAAAGTGTTTTTTAACATGTTTTATTAACTATTTGCTCTTATATATATATATATATATATATATATATATATATATATATATATATATATATATATGAGGAGTCCTAGAGTGGATGAAACGCGGAATATTCAGTGTAGCTTAATCGTCATATATATTTTATAAATTACTATATATATATATACAGGGTGGCCGAAAAGTCTCAGGACACTGGCCGAAAAGACAACTCATTATGGGGTTTAATTAAAGGTCAAGTTTCTGGTATTAGATACGAAACCATTGATCAGCTAAAGCATGCGATTGATTGCAGCTTTTGCTAGCGTATCAAGGAATTCTCTAAAAAAAATGGCACAAAGAATCTGGAGGCGAATGGAATTGTGCAAGAACAACGAGGGCCAACATACTGATCTCCTAGACCACTAAATTACTCTAGTTGTTTTCTGCTTTGTTTCTAATAAAGTTCTCTTTTTTTGTTGAATATATATGTTTTCTGTGTGTTTCATTAAAAAATACTGTGTTTTATTAAAAATACATGTATAGTGTACTGGGACTTTTCGGCCACCCTGTATATATATATTCCTGTTTCTCACAGTCTCTCTCTTAGCATATTCATAGTCTCATTACTATTTGAACACAAACTCTCCCTCTGACTACTTCTCTTCCTCTGTTTTTCTTTCCCTTTTTCTCTTTCTCCCCCATTGGAAATTGATTTAATATAATAAGAAAGAGAAAAATATCATCAACTGTCGATTGTTTAACTTATTTTCAGTGCTTTTTTTTTTATAACATTTTACCAGTAACAATGAAAGAAAGATTTTTTCTACCACTCCCCCTCCACATTAATCCTAAACCTAATCCTAAACCATCTACACTAATTTCATCCAAGAAGCGAATGTAATTTCTTACTATAAACAGCTTGGGATCATGCTGAATTGGAATATGTAAGGTTCGTAAATCGTATCTTAGGTAGTTTCTCAGTTTTAACTACACATGCACAAACGCACACAGTATCTAATAGACATCATCCTTAAGTATCCTCGATCTCTCTGTACAAGAGTTTGTCAGGACAACATAGCATGAGGGTGCAGCACACCACAAGTAAATCCTGACCAAATATTCAAAATAGCAGCATTCGAAACTAAAATATGATCCACGGTGCATTTTTTTCCAAGTATCAAGCACAGTGCTGTTACTTCAGGTAACAGCACTTAGCTTGGTACTCCACCAGACCAGGTGAATTCTTGTCTCAGAATCTGGCAAGACTAAGAGACCACAAGAAAGATATACTAAAACTAATGTCAATTGAGAAGAAAAAAAACTGTTCTTCATTTTTTTTAATTAACTCAACATAAAGGAGAAATTTAGTTGAACACTCGGATATCTATCTCATATAGAGATCAAGGAATTTGATCCTTTGTATATTACGAGACTTTGCAAAAAAAAAAAGAAAAGAAAAAGAAATGCAAGATCAGAGCCTACTCACAAACGGATTCAACAAAAATATTGGTTTACAAAACACGACCAGTGCAGGTTTTTTTCCATTCGGTCGTTGAATGTCTGGATGCAATATCCTTTTGCCAGATGGCCACTACACTGCCCGTCACAGCAAAGTCTGGAAGATTTGCTGAAAGATGCAACTCGACAGATTGCAGTAAATCTAAGAGCATGGACCTTTACAAAAAGCACCAAATGGAAAGTGTTCTCTGACAAGGACATACAGCCATGCAGATACATAAACAAAACGACCATCGATCCACACAGATGGAATAAACATGAAAACACTGATCTTGTTATCAATGTAAGTGTTCAGAATGACTGACAGAACAAGAGCATGCTACCCCAATTGATTAAGTACAAGGCAATTAACCCAGATAATTGTCATCTGAAATAAACTTGAAAACATTGCTCCCAATGTCGATGTAAGTGTTCTGAATGTTTTTGTCCTAAAATAGAATCGAGCACAAATTACAAAAAAAAACAAAAAAAAAAAACTATACCAAAATATCAGGATTCTAAAATATGACTGAGAACAATGTGGCCCTTGAAAGTCATAAAGACAACTGGTTTATCATAAATTAGTCGTCATAAGTTATGAAATTTTGTCCAATCATCATTTGCAATCCTCTCATAACATTCTTCATCATTCAACTGAAAATTCATCCGTCTCATAAATCTTGATCCATGAGTGGATTTTAGTCTTGATTTAATTGTGACTCATTAGTAACAAAAAAGGTCCTGGCATCCTTCTTTCTGTAAACAGAAAGGTTAGTTGTTAGGACTTAGTGTAATTTCTATTTTAGTATTAGTTTGAATTTTCCGCACCAATTTTGTTATTTATTCTTCATCATATGAAACTGATGAAAATAATTTATCCAAATTTGAGCATAAACGCTTTGTGTGTGTGTGTGTGTGTGTGTGTGTGTGTGTGTAAACCTGTGTGCATGCGTGTCAGTTATGTATGACCTTCTTAAATTAAGGATTCTGTGTTAAGTTTGAATCTGTTATTGATTAATGAATTGAGTATTGCTATAAGTATCGCATCCTTAACTCTGAGATTGCCAAGGGCAGCGATGCCAATTTTCTGACATTAATAGCTCCAACGAACATCCAACGATTACATTTAATTCAATATTGATTGGAGATGATATATTCAATAACCACAAATATGTAAACACAAAAAAACTTTCGCGAAAATTCATAATTTGCTTTAGAAGAAGAGATTTATCTTGAAACATTTGTCATTTAACTCTTTATGACCTGGTTGAACTAATTCGTTCAGTCGTATATAACTGAATATAACAGCATAAAAAAGTGGGAATTGATTCAAACACGCCTTGTACGTATTAGTTCAATACCTGAGTAGATGCCAGATACCTCCAGATTGCAACTGTCCATTGCTTACATTTAGTATGCCGCCATCTGTCTGATGATGGATTTTGTTTGTTGTCATAAACACACTTTTATCAAGCATTATGGATAATAATAAAGGTAAGTTTATGAAATGCAAAAATTGTCAGTTGTAGCTTAACTATTGAACTTCATAATTTTTCCAGTTTGAAGACAATCATAGTATCATTACCCTTTAGACTAACTAAAATTAACAATAAATATTTTTTAAATCATAATTCAGGTCATAAACGGTTAAAGTCATAAAAAGAAAAAAAGAAATAAACACAATTTACCTCGATTTTATCATTATCATCAGATATTATTAAGAATAAGCTTGTACTTTTTTCTCATTAAAGATTAATAATTTGATTTATTTGGAGTATTAGGACAACTGTTTTCATCTTGGAAGTTTTTCTCACAACGTTTCAGCCGATGTAACCTCCAACCTTATTCATGTACGTCTTATTGAATGCAGGAATCCTTATATCTTGAACTCGAGAATCTGTATACAATTTTGAACACAATGGATAAAAGTGCTAAGTATAATCAGTTCTAAGTGACAGTCTTTTGATATTTGGAGGTTCAATCCCCAGTACAGACGATACAAAGAATACAATTGAGAATTACTCAAGTCTTGGTAATGGCTGACAGAATGAGAACAATCTACCCCTGATGATTAATTAAAGCGTTCCATTCAAAATCCGGTGCAGATTCCCGAGTTCCACATAAAGATTCTTGGCTTTGACAAAATACACCATGAAAAGGCCGGAGGTTATATCGGCCGAAACGTTGTGAGAATAACATCCAAGATGAGACAAGAAGTTTGAAAAATTCAAACAATGTGTCACCATGTTTAAAGATTGGTCAAGGAATGGATGAAATTGTTAAGTGATTATCAGTTCTAAGTGACAGTGTTCTAGCGGTTGCAGGTCTGATCCTTAAACCTTTGTTAATCACCTGGGTGCTCCAAACATGATTAGTGCCATGGGGGTGTATAAACACCCTAATACAAAAATGTTTATAGTGTTTTTATTTTGTAAAATATGGTTATCCTGCTGGTTCAGAATACATCTACAGTCCCCTGTTGAACAGTTTGAATCACTTTTATCTTGTTAATATTAATATAAAATAATACAATAAAATGAATTATAAAACTAAGCAAAAATTAAGATATTACATTAGTTAAGCTCATAGTTACAAAGCTGAAAAAGTAATAAATTGTAAATAAAATAATAATCCCATCAAAATTTATAATAAAAAAAATACCAAAACATTAATTCTATTTTAAATATTACAGAGTAGCCTAATTATACATAATATGCGCTTATATCTACAAATTTTCATTCCCACTGGAAAAATACAAAAATATATAAATCATAAAATCATACCTACATTAGTCAGCTGGGGTGATTGGACACCCCAGAAGAACAAAGCGATGTCTACCTCTACGGAAAACTGAGATACAACTCCGCCATACCATGTGTGCTATACCTTCACTGAGTCAGGAGAGTACTTGGAGGGAAATAGAGAAATAAGTTACCAACTAGGAATTATGAGCACTTAAGCAAAACTGGTGCGACAAAACACCCCATGCAGGATTAAAAGAGGTGATATTAATATTTTACTTTTCTTTGAAAATCATTTCATATATCAAATGTTTTTCAGTTTTTGGTAATATTAACAGACATTCCGTCCATTACATAATTTTTTTCTCTGTTATTTCGACAAAAACAATCCCCCTCTCCCTGCCCTTCAAAAAAAACTTCTTTTTTTTCTTAAAAATCTTATTTTTATTGCGATTTTTCTTTCCAAGAACAATTTTTTTTTTTTTTTTTTTTTTTTGTGTAAAAATTTTGATCATTATAAATCCGTTAAGAGCCACCCAAGCATTTGTCCGTTGTAAAGCCTGGACCAAACCTTAACTCCCTGTCTTCCCAGATAAAAAGAAAGAAATACATAGACTTCCTGACCAACAACAACTTTATTGGTTGAATGGCTCGACTGTTTTTAGAGCAGAGAATTAAAAAAAAAAAAAAAAAAAAAAAAAAAAACTACAGACTCAAAACTTCCTCCTAGAAAAATTGTTTTCTCAGACTGGAATGTTTATGGTTGGGTTAATTTAGCAAAAGTGTAAAACCAGAATAGTCTGACGAGAAAAACTCTAACCCCAAACCTAGCCCTAACCCTAACCTATGGATTTAGGTTGTAGATAAAGTTGGAAATAATACGAAACTAAGGCAAAGTAAAATGTAAATAAAAAAATAAATAAAAATATTCCTATCTTTTCTGTTTTGTAATGTAACCTGATTTTTAAAACATCAATTATTGAGTGTTAGGATAGGGTTAGAGTTAGTTTTGCCTATACAGTAATAGTAATAGTCATTATCTATATATTATCATAGGAAAAACTGGGTGAATCTGTAACGCAGAGCAGATGTAAATGTATGCGAAATGACGTCGCTGGTAATAAAAAAGGACTATAATAAAGAGAGAGAGAGAGAGAGAGAGAGAGAGAGAGAGAGAGTGATTACAAGTACGTCCAAGGATGGAATACTGCTGCCATATCTGGGCAGGAGCTGCTAAAAACAGCCTATCCTGCCTTGACAGAGTACAAAATAGACCGTTGCTTGGTGGGGGATGCCCTTTTCTCTACCCTGCAACCTCTCTCCCACAGAAGAGACGTTGCGAGCCTATCCTTATTTTATCGTTATTTCCATGGCAGGTGCCGTCTGAACTCCAATCTCTGGTCCCCCCTCGCCAATCTTTCACGAAAAACACCCGTCTAGCTGAATCCACTATGAAAAATTTCTCCCACTCTTTATCTGTGCCTAAATCAAAACGTGGATTCCATGAACAAAGCTTCTTTCTTAGAACTGCACGCCTGTGGAACTCTCTTCCGTTTCCCACCTGACTACAACTTGGATATCTTCAAGTCCAACGTTAACAAATTCCTAATGAACCACCCTCTTAAGTAAACACTTCATTAAATCTCTACACTAACGTACTGTACTTTCAATAACCCTTATCCCTGAGTGGCTTCCGGGCCTTGATAAGTGGTGACCACCGTGTAAAAAAAAAAAAAAAAAAATTAGACACGTAGAGCACGAATCGAGATAACGTTCAAGATCATGGGAGAGATGTCAATAACGTTTGAAGATCACATGAGAGGCGTGGAGAATGTTCGAGATCACGTAGGTGACGTAACAGCCATAACAATGAGGAAATAAATGTTGTTACAAAGAAAAAGCGAGTTGAAGTTCTTTCCTATTTATGGCCTCCTTTGCGACTGAAACTACACACAAGGTGTGTTGCTTCACGGACAACAGTAAAAATCAATGTAGAGGCAACTTAGATGATCGGCAATATGTCCGAAAACAAGTAATGCCTGGGAGGATGGTCTCTTAAGAAGTTTTTTAATCTTTTTCACCCAAACAAGTATATTGCCACTTAGAATGTAAGAGGCTACTATTTGAGATTGTATCTAGCATGGAACTATGGATACTTGAGCAGTGAAATGTTTGTTCACATTACATTTAAACTTTTGTAGTTTAGTGCAATCAAGGAAGTGTGAAACATGGTGGGAATTCCAAAATCCATCAGTCTCAGATAATAAATTATTAAAGTAGAAGGATTACTCAAGGGAAATCAAAAGTGAAGGGGTGGGATTTTGCTGCTTGTCCGGTCAGTCGGAGGTATGTAATTTTAGGAGATAATGAGTTCACCAGGACATACTCCATTAAAGTACATGCAAAACAGGCACAGTGATGCCTCTTTTTTGGACCCAATCTAAAAGCGGGAGACTAGTGATAGGTGCACCAGCCGAGATGTTGAAACAATACTCCACACAGGGTGAATGGTGGCTTTGTAAAGATATAAGAGGCCAAAAGTAAACGTATTTAATGCAAAGTTCTTTTTATTTAGTGTAACAAGAATATCTCTCCCAGGTTGGGTAAAATTAATTCCCCAAACAGAATAGTTTTGCACTCCTTACAAAAATTAAAACCAAGATATAATGATACTAAACCTTATGTCTAGAATACTTGTTCTAATTTTGATCAAAATTCGTTACATGGTTTTACTTCTAGAAAATGTCTAAAATTCAAAGCTTAAGCTTATGATGTCTTAAAAAGGAATTGAAATTCAAGGAATTAATTGCTTAATTGCTATTGAGCGACTATGGATTTAAATTCAAAGCCAATCTGATGTACTCGAAATTTCAAATCGAATGTTGTGCCCATATTATGCGCCTAGACTCCCTTTAAGCACTCTTTAGACTCCCAATAAACCTAAATTTGGAGATATTTATTAATGGATGTCTAATAACTATTATTAACATTTCACAAAAAATTGGAGCTACCCAAACTCACACCTACCCTAAAAAACTTTAAAAATAAGAATTTGTTATCTATAGTACCTTAGGCAAGTAGAGATTATGTTAACTAGTATGAATTTTGGCAACGGTCACATTTGTACATGTCAAGATAACCTGTCGGTAAATGGAAATAGATCTAGTGTAGCTTGCATGATTGAGGCAAGGGTCCAGCCCTTAACTCCCTAGGAATGCAGGTATCACTTGTTTGAGGTAAAGAACATCGTTTTTTAGACAGTTGAAGGCCGGAAATGAGAGAGGCAACATGCATCTGAAAATATAGAATCTAAGTCAATATTGTCTCGAGACTCTGCCTATGTGTCGACCATTTTAGGACTAAGTTAAAAAAACAAAAAACAAAGCAACTTAAGAAGTAATAAAAATTAAATATTGGTTTCTCCTCCTATGAAAAACCATTGAAAGGCAAAATTTTCTATTATGTTCCATGCATTAGATTCATCGCGAGTTAAACATAAGATCAACAACCACAAGGGATCACAGCTCACACATGGAAAAACGACAATAAAAGAACAACAGACCAACGACCACACAAGTATGTAAAAATACTTTGTTTGGTTGATTCCCTCTTGATCGCTCACTAGCAATAATGAACTTGTTCAATTGATTTCCCATCTATAAAATGTTAAAAATTGCTTTGCATTAAACTTTGAGTTGTATTAAGTAATACATTTTTTAAAGCATTAATGATATGTGCTTGGTAAAATCCCAAATTTTTGAACTTATTGTCATGAATTATGAAATATATATTCAAGGCCACAGGGTATACAACCTGAACACATTATTTTTTTAAACTATACCTTTTAAGGAAGAATGGAGGCGCCATCAAAACTTGACCATGCCCTAAAGAAAAAAAAAACATTAAAATTTGAAAATAATGTTATATACGTTACTTAAACCCATCCCAGGACGGGTATTTAACTAGTGTTTATACATTTATATGTAGAGTATTCACTAATTAATCGATCATTATGAATTAGGAATCATAGCTGTTAGGTGTAAAAAGTGGTAATGTGGGCTATATTCAGTTTAATTTAGTTTTATGTAAAGAAGATAAAAAGAAGGTGGAAACTCTTTGTGAAACTTCCGATGCCTTCGATTTTTGTGAAATTTTTATAATAACTATCCGCAAAGTTTTATTTCTTTGAATTATTTAAAAAGATTTTAGGGGGTAGGGTACAAACTTCCATTTGAAAAATCAATTTTTGCAGATTTGCATTGAATTTGATTCCTAGTAATTAGATACCAAAAAATAAGATTCCCTGAATCAAAATATCTTCTTGAGACCTCTTAAGCTTAAGCCTTAAATTTTGGACATTTTCTAGAATTAAAAACCTTTAATGTATTTTGTTCAAAATTGAAATAAGGTTTCTAGACATAAAGTTTAGCATCATTATATTTTGATTGTAATCCTTTTATAGGGGGAATAAAACTGGCGCAAAACTTTTTTTTTTTCAGGAAATTAATTCTACCCGACTAGGAGCGGATATTCTTCTATTTGAATTTATGATATAAATATTGATTGTTTCGAGAAAAACAAAAAATATATATGTGAATTTTAAATTTTGAATTAATTCGGTTGGAGTTTCAAATTTAAACCTTAATAGGTTTCGTTCTAAAATATAAATATTTCATTCTAAATAGCGATTTCCTTTTCTTTAGAGTCGGTCCATGTTATATATAAAAAAAATAAATATAATTTGCTTTATTTTCTTTGCAAATGCACTTATCCTGTCCAGAATATTTTTTCGCGGGGAAGACATCTTATTTTTCTGCAGTAAATGTCAATTACAGATGAAAGCATTTTTTTCTATCAGCAACGAATTTCACTAATCATTAGAATAATCATACTTATATATTCTTTAGTTTAATAGTATTAAATATATTAATAAAAATATACCTTGCTCTTCTTTTATTGAGCACTCTTAGTAACTTCATTAAATTCATTAGTTATCACTCTTGAATACCTTTAACCTGAAGAGTATATCTCTATCTATCTATCTATCTATCTATATATATATATATATATATATATATATATATATATAGATGTTCTCATCAGATCACCGAAGTTAAGCAACATTGAGCCTGGTTACTACCAGATGGGTGACAATTTGGGCATTCTAGGCACTGTATGTGCTCGCTCTCCGCTTATCTCGGCATTTGTTTTCGTCGTCCTGTACATATATTTCACTTGCCACAGGTATTTAACAATGTTGACTCAGGTGAAATGTGGTTGGGGATTGCATACCTCCTGCCACAAAAATTTCATGCGCAGGTATCCCTTCGTGGGTATCTATAGCCTGTCAAAGAATGAAAGAAGGAGATATATATATATTTATATATATATATATATATATATATATATATACACTAGGAAGGAGACCCGACATTGCCCAGGATTAAATGAGGATCAACGAAGGTTCCACACTTCCAATATTTTCTTTGTCATCGAAATCAGTGAAAGCGATTGGTTACCTACTCTAGCCGGGGACCCATAAAGGTACACTCAGAAGAAGCTCACATGCTTCCTTGTAGTGACTTAGTTCACAATACATTGTAGTCTACATTGCACTGTAGAGAACCTACTGTTGATTTTATGAAATTATTTTTCTATACTGGCTTGAATTATACTTTAAAATGCAAAAGTCAAGTATCATGCTTCAATTGTGCTCTGAACAGAAACATTTACTTTGAATGCGCTTCTGTCTTATCAAAGAAACTACTGTTGAATTTGTACGCTGTACCCTTCTGCATATGCGGTGATAAAACTTCTCAAATTCACTTCTGATGTTAGGTTGTATAAAAGTGTTAAAATCGGACTGTTCCTTCGTTCTTTATTTTTTTCAACCATCGATTTTCGATAATTATCCTTCTTCTGATACAAAGCCTATCTAAAACCACTCCCAGCTAGATAACATACATTTGTGTGAAATTGAAAAAAACTAATAAATAAATAAATCAAAAGTCCACCTGATATTTAGGTTTGACGATGAATGCCCTGAAAAGTCACTTCTGATTAATGTTTAGTTTTTAAATATGCAAACGAAGAAATGATTTGCAGCGACTTTAAATGGTACCTCTTCTTAATAAGAAAATATTAAAATAAAATGGTGAGGTACACCCGGTCTTGAACAGTCGATCATTCGATCTGTAGTCGAATACTTTACCACTAAGCTATATCTCCACATGTCAGTAGTTCTGTTTTTATTTTAGAAGAAATGGTTTGCTTAGAATTGAATCTCCTTTGATTTGCTGAAAGTGTAACACAAAATATTCCTCTGTAAAAATGATTTTTTTATTTATAAGAAAAGAAAGACTATTTTTAGAGTCGGATTTTTTTTTGATTTTCAATACTTATCGGATGAATTTCTGTACAAAACATATCTAAGAACACTGCCAGACATATAAATTACCTTTGTGTGAAATTTGCAAAAGATAGACTCAGCCATTCCGGAATCTATGAGGAAAGAACTCACACAAACACAAACAGAAAGTGACTTATGAAGCCTGAAGAGTCCTAGAGTGGATGAAACGCGGAATATTCAGTGTAGCTTAATAGCCATATATATTTTATAAATTACTAACTAGCTCTACCTACATATTGAGCACTTTTGAAGTAAATACTTAAAGTTTACGCATAAATCTATACTTTCCTATATTAAATTTATGTGAGTAAATTAAGTAGTTACACACACACACACACACACACACACACACACACACACACACACACACACACACACATATATATATATATAGAGAGAGAGAGAGAGGGAGAGAGAGAGACAGACAGACAGACAGATAGGTTGTTTGTTTTTGTTATCGATACTTATTGAATTAATTCAATTATTTATATGGAAGCGCATTTTTTTTTTTTTTTTTTTTACCTAAATGAGAGTTGAGAATAATTTTCGCTTTGACCAGTTTGGTACCTTCAAATGGGGAGCGGCATATGTATCATTTTTATATTATATTATTATCATAATTGTATTATATTTAAAAAATAATTATACACACACACACACACACACACACACACACACACACACACACACACACACATATATGTGTGTGTGTGTGTGTATGTATGTATGTATGTATGTATGTATGTATCCAGTTGCCTTGTGTATTCACCCAATCTATCCGATTTATGTCTCGAAGAAAAAAAAGGTATCAATGTTTCATACAGTCTCTGCTTCGGCTCTCAATGGTTGGATGGTTGACTAACTGTTGGGTAAAATGGTATTCAATTTCCTTCTGGAATAGCAGTTACCTTTTGATCTGCTACCTCCCACCACCACCCATATACTCCTTCGTAGCCAGTCTCGGCTCCCTCAGTCACTTGTCTGTCACAAACTGGGCTAAATCAGATCCAATTATTGTCTGAACAGGAATTGTAAAAACTGTAAATCTTAGCCTGGCCAGAGACGAACTGGATGGAGATATCATCATTATTGTTTCTGGTTTGGATGGGTGGGTTGCGGGGTGGGGGTGGGGGGCGTCGGAGTGATTCAAACACCAGCAATTGAGAACAACTAAATGGGAAAAATAAAACAATTCATTGTTCATTTCATGGGCATTTTTTTTGCAGACTTATCTCATTGTACGATCTGTTCATTCATTTATATACTAAAACTCTGTCTGCATCATTCAAACACACACACACACACACACACACACACACACACACACACACACATACATACATACATACATACATACATATTATATATGTATATATATTTGTTTACTGCTTCTTGGGAAAGAATTCCAACAAAGTGCTCGATTACAAAGAAAAAGCTTTCAATATAAAAAAAAAACATGGCTGACGAGAGCCTAACATTATTTACTATTTACCATTAACTGGTCCCCCTTATGTTAGGCTTGAGACCGACGGTACCAACTTTCTGTACAAGTATATATATATATATATATATATATATATATATATATATATATATATATATATATATAAGGTATTCAGGAGGGAAAACTCGTGACTAAAACAAGGTTATTAAGAGTGCTCAATAAAAAAGAGCAAAATATATTATTTTTATTTATATAGACAAATATTATATAGTCGCTACACTAGATATGCTAATGTTTCAGACAAGTGGTCGGTCAGGACCACACGTCTTCGTCAGGCAACATAATAAAATTTGTGTTTTAATGAAAAAATAGGAGAATTTAAGAAATATATATTTTTTAAATTAAAACATTAATATCAAGAGGAAAGGGTGCGGGTTGTGACATTTTAGACTCCAGACATTGAAATAGATGACAAAACTTAAAAGAAGAGAAAAGAAAAAGAATAGAACAACGAAAAACGAAAAATGAAAGAAAAAACAAAGGTTGGGTCAGTGTGGTTATAGCGTCATAAGATATCGAAGGAGGATGAACGTAGTTGACTTATCTATGAAAGAGAGGAGGAGGTGTCAAAAAAGTTAGTTAATTAGCAAGACTTAACAAAATGTAACTAGCAATCTATGCATACGGATTTTCATGTCTTATTATTTGAAATAGATATTTTGTAAAATGTGCATATATGTACATATATGTATTTTGTGTGTATGCGTCTGTTAATGTATAGATGCGTATTTGCATGTGTGTGTGTATGTTTAGATGTAAGTTCTATATATACATCTATCTGTGTCTCCCCTTTCTTTTTAACTAACTTCTTCCCTATTATTATTATTATTATTATTATTATTATTATTATTATTATTATTATTATTATTATTATTTTATTTTTTTATTTTTTACTTTTTTTTGTATTATTATTATTGTCATTATTGTTGTTGTTGTTGTCGTCGTCGTCATTAATATGATTAGTGTTTTTTGTTTTTTTGTTTTTTTTTTGTAATAAAACACCAGAGTTATTGACATCTCTAGGGATAACTCAGTGGTGGAGCTTTCGACTACTGATTGAATGATCCCCTGTTCAAGCCGGAGTGTAGCTCACTATATTATTTTGTATTTTTTCTTATTAATGAGTTCAATTTACAATAAAAGAAGAGGTATCATTTAAAATCGCCGCAAATTATTTATTTCCTTCGCATATTTTAAAACTAAACATTAATCAGAAGTGACTTTTCCAGGGCATTCATCGTCAAGGCCAAATATCAGCCGACATGAATTTGATGAACGAAATTATTATTATTATTATTATTATTATTATTATTATTATTATTATTATTATTATTATTATTATTATTTTATTTATTTATTTATTTATTTGAAAATTAGTCAACCGGGCATATTATTCCTCGTAATATATAATATTCAATAGAGTATTGATTCTATAATAATATATACGCAATCTGCATTAATTAAAATATCATGTATAAAATTTAAGTGTATCGTACAACCAGGAAACGTCAGGTGTCCAGCTATTATATATATATATATATATATATATATGTGTGTGTGTGTGTGTGTGTGTGTGTGTGTGTGTGTGTGTGTGTGTGTGTAAAAACAGTTATATTCAAAATTCCATCGTACCATTTCTTTCGGCATGTCAAAACGTCCACTCTTTACAGTATCTGTTTTGTAGCGCAGAAACAATCACACAATTATAATTATTAACGATGAATATTTCCTGCACTGACTCTCCAGAAGAATAGGAACTTTTTTAAATTTAAAAAGAAAATAAAAATAAATTAGCATGATCACAGAAATCCAAAAAACAAAAATCTGAAGAATATTTACATGATATTATATTAGACCCATGTTTGATTTAATAGTAAATTAAAGAGAAAACGATGATTTCAATTTCCTAAACTTTAACAACAGCCATCAACTACAACTGAAAAACCCATTATATATAGCCCGTGTATATGCATGAAACGCATATGGTGAGACCCTTGACTCTAAGGCTCTAGATTACGTGTACCACATCACCAATCTTAAACGACAATTCATCACCAACCTGTACCCATAAAAAGAAAGTTATAAGCAACCCTAATTCTAACCATAACTCCATCCAAGAAAGTTATAAAGAGATAACAACTTATAAAATACAACAAAAAAACAACAACAACCACAATCCTAACCCTAACCCACATCCCTAACCCTAACCCTAACCCTAACCCTAACCCACATCCCTAATCCTAACCCTAACCCTAACCACATCCCGATGGTCTTTTATCACAGCTGACACATGCACAAACCTGCACTGCAACACATCTCACAAAAATTAATTAATTATGACGGTCAATATGCGAGTCTACTAGACCTTTTTCTCACAACTTACCCTGAACTACGTTCAGTTTCTGTTCTGTCTCCTCTTGGATCTTCCGACCACTCTGTGTATCAATTAAGATGAAAATGAAATATAATAAGTCTACAGACGTATCTCTCCATCGTACAGTATATCGATACACTAAGGCTGACTGGGATAGCTTCCGTACATTTATATCGGATCTACCTCTGTGTTCCGTATTTAAAAAGGATGTGTCCTCTATAGTATCAGACCTGACAGAATGGTTAATTGTAGGTATAGACCATTTCATACCCTCGAAAAAGTTCTAGCAAAAACTCAACAGCCAGCCATGGTTCTCTCCAGAATATGCTGCTGCTATTGCGCACAGAAATCACTTTTTCCACTGCTTCTAATGTAATAGATGTATGGAAACTAAAGCCGCTTTCAGGACTGCCAGCAACCATTGTAAGAAAGTAATAAAGAACGCAAGAGAGTTGTATGCTCAGTCCGTCAAGTCCAAAGTAGCTGAGCAGCAGCTTGGTTCCTACCAGTTTTGGCAAATAGCAAACAGAATCCTGAACAGAAGCGTGTGCTCCATCCCAACTATTATCAATGGACCTGAGGTAATCTCGTCAGCATCAGACAAAGCCAAACTCTTTGTCAAGAACTTTGCAGCTAATTCTACCCTTTGCGACCAAGGCCGCTAACCCCCAATATTTCCTCCTGTATCAGAAAACACGCTATGTGATATACATATATCTGTACGTGATGTTGCCAAGCTAATCAAAAACCTTGATTCCAGTAAAGCAACCGGCCCTGACGATATTCCAATTATAGTACTCAAAAAACTTCAACCAGAACTAGCGCTCATACTTACAAAACTGTTTAAACGTTGTCTTAAGGAGAATAGCTTCCCATCACCCTGGAAAATCTCATCAGTATGCCCTGTATTTAAGAATTCAGGTGATCGCTCAGTACAGGCCAATAAGTCTCCTGTGCGTCATGAGTAAGTTGCTGGAATCTGTGTCAAATAGAGAAGTAATCAACCATCTCAGCAAAAATAACCTTCTTAGTGACACACAATATGGTTTCCATTCTGCTAGATCTACAGCACATGTGCTTACAGTTATATCTCATAGGATTAGCGAATCTCTCGATGGAGGCTTCCTTTCCAGAGCAATTGCTCTTGACATATCTAAGTCCTTTAATAGGGTATGGCATGAAGGTTTACTTCATAAGATCTCTAGCTATGGTATAGCTGGAAATGTCTTCTCAATTATTAAATCATTTCTTTCTGACAGATTCATAAGAGTAGTAGTTGATGGGAAAAATCAGAAGCTCACAGTATAAATGCTGGAGTCCCTCAGGGGTCCATCCTGGGCCCAACTCTTTTCCTGATCTACATTAATGATCTTTCAAATCATATCCTTACATCATTTGTAGACATTAATGCTGACGACACTACCATTTATGGTAGCACATCTAAGACAGTAAACGACCAAGTTCTCTCTGATTCTCTCTCCTCTGATCTTGAGCACGTAGTACAATGGGGTAAGGAGTGGCTGGTTACTTTTAATGCATCTAAAACCAAGCTTCTCTCTTTACATCATCAACATTCTGATCCCCATCTGGCATCAGTTGAAATGAATGGCTCTCGTCTTGAGGAGGCCTCAAATTTTGACAAGCTTCTTGACCTTTACTCCTGATCGTAAATGGAACACGTACATCAGATCTGTTGCCAAGGCCACTGGAAAAATGGTGGGATCCTTCTATCAATCCAGTAGATATCTCACTGCTGGTGCAGTTCTCTATCTATATAAAAGCCAGGTACGTCCAAGGATGGAATACTGTTGCCACATCTGGGCAGGAGCTGCTAGAAAGGACTTATCCTGCCTTGATAGAGTTCAAAATAGACTTAATAGCCTCGTAGGAGATATCCTTTTCTCTTCCCTGCAACCTCTATCTCACAGAAGAGATGTTGCGAGTTTTTCTCTGCTGTATCGTTATTTTCATGGAAAGAGTTCGACTGAGCTTCAGTCTATGGTCCCCCCTCGCCAAACTTTCACAAGAAACACTCGTCTAGCTGAAAACACTATCAATAATTCCCCCACTCGTTATCTGTGCCTAAACCTAAACGTAGATTCCATGAACAAAGCTTCTTTATTAGAACTGCACGCCTGTGGAATTGTCTTCCGTTTTCTTGCTTTCCAGCTGACTACAATATGGTTGTCTTCAAGTCTAACGTAAACAAGTTCTTGATGAGCCGTCCCACTTGTTAACAAATTTACAGAATTTCCATTACTAACGATTACTATATTGTCCAATTACTACTGTACACTCTTTAACCCTTATCCTCGAGTAGCCTCTTGGTCTTGATAAGTGACGATGCCTATGTAAAAAAAAAATTAATGCAGCTAGGCAACTATCCAATTTAGTAGCCATATCCACACATGCACACACAGAAAACCCAAACTCATGACAAGCACAGATGCAACAATATCTCTCGTATGCACATATATAAACACCACGCCCCTTTTCATATCAACATGTATTGATATTAACATATCGAATACCGACATCCAACTCTAACTAACCCACACGATATGCGACATTCTCAACATTATATACTATATTTACCGTTCTATTTCTGACAACTAAGGTTATATTGGTGAAACGAAAACACTATTCCAAACAGTGACTTAACAACGGTAAAACATCTACCGTCGCACTATTAACACACCACTGTAATCTACCAGGACGCCCACTAGACAACATCAAGTGCTTCCAAATAGATTCAAAATATGCAAATAAAAAAATTCAGTACACACATTACAAGACTTACAGAGACTTGAACTCTTACAAATGCTTCCACAGCTAGGACCGATGAAATCACTAGTCCAAAACAGAGACAGCCTTTTACAGAGAGAGAGAGAGAGAGAGAGAGAGAGAGAGAGAGAGAGAGAGAGAGAGAGAGAGAGAGAGAGCGTATAAAGGTACGTCATACATATTTACAATGAACAGTGCTAGTTATGAAAATGCCACTCATAAGCGTCATAAACATATTTTGATATGAAAATGTTGTTGCGGACCAGAGCATAAATAATACCCTAACTCGCCACAAGAAAATAATGAAACGAATGGAATTGAAGGAAACAAAAACTCAATTGATGGATAAGATAAACGTGTCGTTTATTTACTGTTGAAAGAAAGAATGTTTTAGATATAACACGTGTTCATGTCCGCGCGGGTGTAACCATCGTTCGTTGCGGGACTGGTGTTGTAGAAAGAAAAGGAAATGTGTGTTCATCTCAAGTTCAGGTCACTATCGTTTGTTCGCGTGTGGGAAGAGAAGTGAGTGACGTAGTGAAAAATGGGAACGATAGTCCAGCGTGTAGACGAAGAAGAGGACAGAGAGTTGACGTCAGTTAGCAGTCAGCTACGAGAAGGTGTTCTCAGGGACCAGTTGTATATGTAGAGAGAGAAAGAGTGTAAAGTTTGCGTACGGTCTATTAGCTCTTTGTTCCATATAGTAGCAAGTGGTGTGAGGTACGCGCCTCCCGAAAGGGAGGCTACGGTTCGTCGAACCTCTCAGCCCGAGAGCTGGTCCTAAAAGAAGGAGCCGCTTATTGCTCCTTCTTTTATACTCGTTGCCAGAGTGTCTTTTGCGCATGTGTGGATTTCCTTTGAAAGAGGAAGTGACGTCGTTCATGTGTGTGCGTACGTGTGCGCGTGTGAGTACATGTGTGTACGTTAGCGTGTGTGTATATACACGTGAATGCGAGTGTATGTACGCGAACGTGAATATATGTATTTGTGTGGACGTGGGCGCGTATGTTTGTGTGCGCGTATGTATATGACAAGTAATATAGCTTGAAATGTGAACGCGTGTTTTTGTGTGAGACTTGAAAAGGCTCGCGCAGTGTATACAGTTGCTTGAATGAATATATAACGGGGTTCCAAACATGTAGAATCCCAAATAGACTAAGAGAAATCTAATATAGATACTAACAAATATTCAACAAATACATAATTCAACGTTTGACAAAATGCGAATAACACATTTATATTAAACACCTTACTTTATTGCCAGACTATTTTGAATTATCTTTGCCAACAAGACTTAACACAAACCGAGGTGACCTGAACTCTGATTTCCACAGCTGAGACCGATGAAATTGTAAACTATAATTAAATCAGACGAGAAACACGAATCGCTCGTAATGTAAAAACTAATATTTTATATTTTCCAATCAATTTTTTAATAAAAAGATAATATAAACACACTGAGAATTACAAACATATCATAACCACCAACACATACGATCTAAATAAGTCTTATTTATAAAATCAAATTAATAAAACATGATATAAAACAGCATAAAAATGGTCATTAACAATTTTTTTAATTTTTTTTTTAATTCAATTTTCACCCCAAACAAGGCACAGTGCCACTTTGAAGCAGGGGGCTACTATCAGGGACTTAATTTGCAGGGGCATTGTGAAGGGAGATGAGTAGAAAGATGTTTGTTAACATTAAACTTGAACTTCTGCATATCAATACAGTTGGGAAAGCAGAATCCCGGAAGGGAGTTCCAAAGACCTGCAGTTCTGGGGAAGAAACTATTGGAGTAAAAGGCTTTCTTGCACCTAGGGATCTCTACTGTAAAGGGATGAGACTTAGTAGCTTGTCGGGTTTGTCGGGGGTAGTTACGTCGAGGAGGTACAAGTGTTTGCAGTTCGTCAGAGCATTCACCATTAAAGTATTTGTAGAACAGGCAGAGGGATGCAATATCTCGTCGATGGGACTGAGGCTGAAGCCTAGATGACAGTTATGGACCTATCAGGTTGGCGACTCTCTTTTGAACCCTGTCCAGGAGCGAGAGACAAGCAGCAGATGCACCAGCCCAGATGTGACAACAGTACTCCATACATGGGCGAATGGTGGCCTTATAGAGGTACAGGATACTTTCTAGCACGGTAGAGGGAGCCAACCTTCCTTGCAGCAGCCTTGGCAATGCTCTCAATGTATATATTCCAGTTCATATTCCCTGTAAACGTTAGGTCGAGGAGTTTAAAGGAAGTACTTTCAGGCAATGCGCAAACATTAGTAATAAAAAATTAAAAAAAAACAAAAACAACTGCTACATATTTTTCAAAAAACGCCCTAAAACTTTTTCTAAGAATATAAATTAAAAAGTGGTAGCTAATAGACTTGTAAACAATGCAAATAATCCAATAAAATAATAATAATAGTTACATAAACTAATAAGAAAAAAGCACACACACAATTGCGCATAACACATAATAATAAAATAGTAAAATAAAGATTAACAATTTTACTAAAATAACATTTTCGAAACAGGATCCGGAAGTAGACGCTAATAGACGTGCTGACACTTTAAATCTGACAATTACCAATATAAAAAAATAAATAAATAACTGCATGCAAACGTTGTGTATCATATTGTTTGCATTTTAATATATAAAAATAATCATTATCCAATAGAAAAAATTTTAAATAATGACGCAGAAAGTTCAAAATTTAAAGGAGGTAACGCTTATTTTAATACTGGCCGATGTACCTGGCGTTGCCCGGTATAAAACGTAACGTTTAATTCTCTTTTAAAAAGTAAAGTAAAAAAAAACAAAAAGAAACTGAGACATGTGCATGTGCAGTATTATATATTTTTTTCTAAACAGTTCACTTTTAGTAAGTAAAAAACAATACTCGGGCTAAGATTGCAACCAAAATCTAAAGGCAATGAGTCAAGTACGATAACCATTAGATCAGCTTGCCACAACCTTTAAAAAGTGTTTTCAACATAAGAAAGCTGTCATGTGAACGATTCGTGCATGCACAGTCATTAAACAGTTGATTAACAGATACAAATTTGAGGACCACAAATATCAATTTTTCAATTTTGACCACTTAGCAACCGTTTTTTTTTAAAACCGATTAAAAGTTTTCGACGTGTCTGAATACCCTATATAACAAATTTCAAGTCTGTAGATCAAAAATTCATTGAGTTTATAGGTTGACAGTTGTCCTCTCAAACATACACATTCTCACTTTTATAGATAAGTAGGTAAGCATAGACGTATGAGTTATCTCCCTTACATTTAGCTTTGTTTTATCTCACTATTATTAATTTTCAAAATTTAAACTAAAATAATATATTAAAGACAATTGAACTTATTTAATCGCCAAATTGGTCACATGGGGTACGGGTCCACAACACTAATCCTAACCCTAACACACACAAACCTAATCTTAACCGTAATCCTAACACACACAACTTTAATATTAACTCTAACACACACAACCTTAACGGTAACCTCAACACACACAACCTCAACACTAAACCTCACCCTTACACACACAATTGAAATGAATGGCTCTCGTCTTGGAGAGGCTCCATGTTTTGACAAGCTTCTGGGCTTGACCTTTACTCCTGATTTAAAATGGAATACGTACATCAACTCTGTTGCCAAGGTCGCTGGAAAAATGATGGGATTCTTCTATCGATCCAGTAGATATCTACCTGCTGATGCAATACGCTACCTATATAAAAGCCAGGTACGTTCAAGGACAGAGTATTGCTATCACATCTGGGCAGGAGCTGCTAGGAAGACCTTATCCTGTCTTGACAGAATTTAGAATAGACTTCATAGCCTAGTAGGGGATGCCCTTTTCTCTTCCCTGCAACCCCTTTCTCACAGAAGAGATGCTGTGAGCCTGTCTCTGTTTTATCATTATTTTCATGGCAAGTCTGGGCTCCAATCTATGGTTCCACCTTGCCAAACATTCACGAGAAACATGCATTTGGCTGAAACCACTCTCAATAATTTTCCCCACTCTTTATCCGTGCCTAAACCTAAACGTAGATTCCATGAACAAAGATTCTTTCTTAGAACTGCACACCTGTGGAACTTTCTTCCGTTTACCTGCTTTCCGGCTGACTACAATATGGTTGTCTTCAAGTCCAATGTGAACAAGTTCCAATTTTACCAAATGTACACTTCTAACGGTTACTATGATATTGTCCTTTTGACCACTGTACATTCCTTAACCCTTATCCTCGAGTGTGACGTCAGTGTGGAAACTTTCACACATTTATTTGCGAGGAACTGAAGATGTGGAAGATTTGCTCGAAGTTTGTCCTACTCAGAGAAGATCAGAAAGAAAGACGTTGTCATGTGTGTGTGTGTGTGTGTGTGTGTGTGTGTGTGTGTGTGTGTGTGTGTGTGTGTGTGTGAATTCGTTCTCTATAGACTCGAAAACGGCTGGGACAATTTTTATGAAATTTCACACGGAGGTACTTTATGTGGCTGGTAGCGTTCTTAGATAGGCTTTGTATCGGAATGTTATCAATAAATATCGATAATCGATAATCGAAATAATCCAATGAAAGAAGAAACAAACGATTTTAACCACAGTTAACACTGTACACAGCTTAACATCACAAGTGCATTTGAAAAGTTTTATTACCACACAAGCAGAAAGACCCAACATATAAAATCAACAGTAGGTTCTTTGATGTGACAGTGGCGCGTCCAAAATGAATGTTTCAGTTTAAAGCACAATTGCATCATGATACTTGAACTTTTCATTTTAAATTTAAATTACAGTCATTATCACCGCAGAGACAGAAAGGTCAGGAGTATTAATCGACAGTAGGTTCTTTGATATGACAGGGGCGCATTCAAAATGAATGTTTCTTTTTAGAGCATGATACTTGACTTTTACATTTTAAATTTTAATGCAAGCCATTATATATAAAAATAAGTTTATAAAATCAACAGTAAGTTCTCTACAGTGCAATGTAGATTACAATGTATTGTAGACTGCCACTGCAAGAGGCATGTAAGCTTCTTCCAGGTGCGATGGATGTCCAACTAGAGTAGGCAATCTATCGATTTGACTGAAAAAATGGGTGATTTCATCAATTTCGATGATGATGAAAATATGGGAGTGTGAGATATTCGTTGATCATCATTCAATTCTGGGCAACGTAAGGTATTCCCGCTAGTTTTAAATAAAGAAATTTGCGGTGTAGTAGAGAGCTTGCGAAGCTATCTAGTTCAATAGTTCAACATACGTTTTATATGTTACTCGTTCTTTTCCTTCCTTTCCTTTTTCTTTCAGTATTTTCTCCATTTACAATCTTATTTTTTATTTATTTTTTAATTATTATTTTCTTTTTATTTCTTTTTCTTCTTTACGTTTCTTCTTTTCTTTTTGTCTATAAAATTCTTTCAAGAAAGACTTATTCAATATGACCCTCTTCCGGGTGGTCCCTCGTTTCTTTACAGCTCGAACAAGTTTTCTCAATCCTGACAACCTATGACACTCGATACGTCTTGCCGACTTAAATTACGAGATCTCATTTTTTTTTTTTTTTAAACTTTGTTTTTTTTTTGTTGTTTTTTTTTTTACTTTCTTGAAGAAAATGCTCTCCCTCAAAAAATTTTTCCCCATTCTTTAAAATTTTTTCTCTCACTTTATTTATTTTTTTTCTCTCACTTTATTTAATTTTTGGTTGAATGTTATCGTATATCAACCGTCATAATTACGTTTACGACATAATTACGCTCGACACGCCAGTTCCCATCAGATCACCGGTCAAGAAACGATGAGCCTGGCCAGTAGCAGATGGGTGACCATTTGTGGCTTCCAGGTGCTGTATGTCCTCTCCGCTTATCTCGGCATTGTTTCCTGGACTTCTCCTTTCCACTGGACTCAAACAGTACCGATTCAGAAGAGGTTAGGGTTGGAGACTGCGCAACCCTTGCCACGCAATTATACAGTTTGTCTTTCGAGACTGAACAGAGCCATCAATTGATCAACCGTCGTCAAATCATTCACCGTGGAAGTGTACATACATCCCTATCTTTATAAAGTTGGGTGTATATTGTGAGAATTTCTTCTCACATAAAACAGGGCTTATGGAACTTTGAAAGCAACCGCTAAACAAAACACGTTCACCTTATATAAGAAACCCGGTACTGTTTTCCATTGCAGAACGCTGCGTCCAGCATAACCACTTAACCCCATAACCACAGCTTGAAAAATTGTTATCAAGTAGTGCAACACAGTGCATATGAGCACGTGGCAAGAGGGCTGGCTTGCGTGGGAGATTAGCAGCAGCAGCAGTAGCAAAAAATCGCGCATATGCAAATTAGAAACTGTGCGCGAGAAAAGGAAGGTAAAAAGGAGAAAAAATGCAACACGACAAGGAAAAATGACGTTGAAGGAAATAGACGTGTGGAGTTGCAGACGAGAATTGGCGGGCGGTGCCCGGCATACGGTTGGAAGGAGAAACGTGAACTCAAACCGGGATAAAATGGACGTGTAGCAACGAAAGACTTATTTTAAAGTGCTGCCGAAAATAACGGTAATAAAAATTTTTATTAAAAAAAAGAAAAATGCCGACCTGGATTTTGATTTATTTCCTTATAAATAATTGATAATAACTAGTGATGGGACAATTCGAATATTTTTCCCGATTCCGATACAATTACTGATTCTGATTCCGATTCTTTATAAATCTCTAATTATTTAACTATAAGATTGTTATTTCCCCTGATTTTCATAAAAACACATGTTAAATGTGCAGAAATTTTCCTAAACGTCAAAATACACTTGTGGAGGATGATCTATCGATTTTAGCTTTACTGATAATTTAAAATCAATAAATATTTATCATTTCATCATTACCAGCAATGGAAGATTTTGGTTTAAACAAAATCAAATCAAAAAAAGACAATTAAAAGAATCGTTTTGGCATCGGAAAATAGGCGTCAATTTTTTCCGATTCCGATACCCCAAAATCTGCTGATTTTTCCGATTCCCCACTCCGATTCTGATTAATCGTCCCAACACTAATAATAACAAATCAAATTGCCACGAGGGAGGTTAACGCAACGCTCGCTTATACTCAACTAACGAAATAAAACTTTTATTGTCAACCGCATCGTCATAAATGGCGCCAAATCATATACTAAATGCTCTCTTTCTTACAAGGATGCTGAATAGAAGGAGGGAGGGAAAGGTGTCGTGTACAAGTTTAATGGTAAAATATCTAACAATATATTTGAATAAACATGATTCACTCCTAAACTAATTGATTGATCGCTATGAATTTTGAAGCACAGCTGCTAGGTTTAAGGTGTAGTAATGTAGGCTTATAATATACCCTCTCTCTTCTTCTCGTCCGAGAGGGCTGCATCCGCATCCGTCGTTATCCTGGTTCCCGGGAGCATACTTGTGATGTACTTCTGGCCGTGTTCGTCGCTCCCAGCTCACAAGACCATAAATGCAACCCAGCAGGGCTACATTCTTACTTGTCTAGTGGTGAACCCCTCAAGGGTGACCAGACTCTCACTGGTCACTGGAAAATATCTTCTGCTATTCAGGGCACGCGCAATGTGCATGACCCTAAGTTCGTGTGGCAACATCATCGATTTCGGCCGTCACTCTGGCTTCGTGCTGGATCCAGTATGTGTCCTTCATCATCTGGCGTCAGGGCATACCTGAAATAAACTGCATCTTCATCTCAGGCTGGCAAATCGAGAAACAAGGAAAAACTCTGGGACATTTTTATATAACGAAACAAAATAATTATTCATAAATCGTTTTACACTTATTTAGTCGAGTTCTTTGATTCAAGCTTCATGATGCAGGTTAAGTTCCTCTAATTAATTTCCCAGCTAAGAACAAGAGCTTTCAACTTAGCTTTTATGAGGGTTTCGCCCCCCCCCCCGGTGGGGTGAGAGCGATGTGTACGTCTCGATGCCAGTCAGTAAAAAGCACTCTGGACCCTAACTTCCTATAGGTGTCGGCCAGTAAGACCGCATCCCCCCCCCACGTACCTTTCGATATGATCTTATTTCCCTAATAATTTGCATTGTTGTTCTAATCTAAACTAGAAAACGACCCTGTATTCCTTTTTCTTCCTGACCCTAACACCCTCTCCCATCTTTCTTCCTCTATTTGAAAAGCAAGATCATCTGGTGTCGCCAGGAATCTCGTCATAGGCTGTATTTAGTTTAATTTAGTTTTATACAAAGGAGGCACAGACGGGGTGAAATATTTGTGAAATTTCGGCAATAGTTATTCGACATCATTGAGTATATCTTCCCAAAATTTCAGTTCCTTTTAGTGGTAATAATTAGTGTTGGGACGATTAATCAGAATCTGAATCGGGAATTAAAGAAATCAGTTCATAGAAGACTAAACACCGTGTGTTTGTTTCCGGTAGCCATCTTTGATGTTGCGTCTTCTGTATACTTTTGTCTTCTCGCAGCATTATATTGTCAGGCATTGTTCCTATCTAAGTAAAGAGAGCATTTAAATGTAATAAACGTTTGTTTCTGCATCACAAAACGGATCTGTAAAATATGTACCGAAATTTTAACATGCTGGAACATAAATAATAAATCCGCATTCCTGTCTGTTTGTCTGTTTGTGTGTTTTCTGTTCACATATGTCCTATATGACGTCATTGAAGATGATACACACACACACACACACACACACACACATATATATATACACACACACACACACATATATATATATATATATATATATATATATATATATATATATATATATATATATATATATATATATATATATATAACAGAGAAAAGAATTCTTTTAGACCCTAGACGTCTTTTGCCATCCTCATCAGGGGCAAACGATAGCATTTAAAAAAAAAATATTGGGGAGAAATTAAACATTAATAATGAACATGGGAAGGATTAATTTACAATTATAATAAAATATATGTACAGGAAAAAGGTGGGGAGAGGATAAAATAAAATGAATTAACGTATATATATATATATATATATATATATATATATATATATATATATATATATATATATATATATATATATATAATGAGTATAAAAAATATATATTAAACTCTCACGAATGAACCGCCCCCTTAAGTAAACACTTCATTAAATCTCCACACTAACGTACTGTACTTGCAATAACTCTTATCTCTGAGTGGCTTCCGCGCCTTGATAAGTGGTGACCACCGTGTAAAAAAAAAAAATGAAATGATAATCTGCATATAAATATACGGGGAGAGAAAGAAAAAAAAAGAGGAAAAGGGGGTTGATATCTAAAATATCTCTCTACAATTCGCCAAAGAAGGTCCAGGGTGTTCACAAACCGTTTCTGCCTACAGAGAGAGGGGTTGAGGCGTGCAATAGAGACCGATTCGAGAGTTTTCAAATGATTACTCGATCGGCCACGAAATAAAATTGAAAAAAGTCGTCCTTATAAGCTTGTCCACATTTTGGATTATCCAATAAATGATTTCCAATCGCGGAATCTAAATTATTGTGGGTGAGGTTGAGGATAATTTTGTTTTATTTTTATTTCAAAAACCTGAAGGAACATGCTGTCCAATTCTAGTTTCCAAATGAACGCTGGTTCGCCCGACATAGACAGCATCACACTGACATTTGAATTTGTATATAATATTGCTAAATTTAGTGCGAGGCAAACCGTTCTTTTCCTTCGTTTTCTTTTTATTTCAATATTACAACAACTCTAGGTACAACAGACGGAAAACAGTTGCGGATAGTCTGTTTAAGTTGATTTATGAGCGAGACACATTTTTCACCAACCCACGGCAACTTAAGATAAACGGGACACTTTGAAGGGCCGAAGGTTACATTTACATGGAATACAAAATGTCTTTTGAAAATCATGCGTTATATATGGGCGCTGCAATCTTTGCATCCTCTAATTATACCATGTAATTATGTCTAAAAATATTTACTACATTAATGATAAGAAGTAGTCCAAAATTGTCTGCATAGAATTAGGTATACACTATCCCGGATAAAACCATTTACTTAAAGAAGAAGCATTGTCGAAACAGTTTACGAAAATGAAACACGTTAATTAACAAACACTAACAAAAACAAATACACGAATTTTTTTAATAATAATAATAATAATAATAATAATAATAATAATAATAATAATAATAATAATAATAATAACAAAAATGAATACAAATGAAAAATATTAATACACGAATACTATAGCCGAACAATTATAATCAGTTAAGCAATCGAAAACGGAAAGAAAGTGGGAACAAGTTAATTAACAAACTAAAAATGTAACAATGTTACAATAATGAAGCGTTTTTATAAAATGTTAAGTGATAAAATAATTAATTAACGTACACAAAACCAAAATTAAATAAACTGTAACAATGAAACAATGTCCAAACTACAAAATAAAATGAACTTGTTTGGCAACGTTTCTTTGTTTAGTAAATGGGAGTTATCTCCCTTAGATAATCCTTCTCTAAAACAGAAGCGCTAACCAGGATATGTTGCTTGTTGTCCCAGTGACCATCATATGTTCATTAACTCTTCGGGCCTTTATACTTAGTGATTTTCTTGGGGGAAAAAGCAAGAGGTAAAGCTTGATAGATAGTGCAAGATCAGTTAGGTTAGAGACGAAGAGAATAGTGGTTGGTGCACCAGCCCAGATGTGGCAACAATACTCCATGCATGAGCGAATGGTAGCTTTACTGGCATTGCCCGGTCGTAAAATATGCATAAATAATGTATTTTTATTAATGCAGAATTGTTATTTATTATAAATAGAAATACCTAGATATTAAACGTAGCGTTAAAAAATGAAGTAAAAAAACAAAAAAACAAAAACAAAAAAAAACGATAAGAAATTGAAACATGTGCAAGTATTATGTTTTTTTAAACAGTTCACTTCTTGTAAATAATATATATATATATATATATATATATATATATATATATATATATATATATATATATATATATATATATATATATATATACTCCAGCTGAAATTGAAACCAAGCCCTAAAGACAGTGAGTCAAATACCATAATCATTAGGCCAACTTGAGACGATCTTTAAAAAGGTTTCTTTTTTTTTTTTTACATGGTGGTCACCACTTATAAAGGCCCGGAAGCCACTCAGGGATAAGGGTTATTGCAAGTACAGTACGTTAGTGTGGAGATTTGATGAAGTGTGGGGACGGTTCATTAGGAATTTGATGAAGTGTGGGGGCGGTTCATTAGGAATTTGTTAACATTGGACTTGAAGACATCCAAGTTGTAGTCAGGTGGGAAGCAGGCAGACGGAACAGAGTTCCACAGGCGTGCAGTTCTAAGAAAGAAGCTTTGTTCATGGAATCCGCGTTTTGATTTAGGCACAAATAAAGAGTGGGGGAAATTTTTCACAGTGGATTCAGCTAGACGGGTGTTTTTCGTGAAAGATTGGCGAATGGGTACCAGAGATCGGAGTTCAGACGAGCACCTGCCATGGAAATAACGACAAAACAAGGATAGGCTCGCAACGTCTCTTCTGTGGGAGAGAGGTTGCAGGGTAGAGAAAAGGGCATCCCCACTAAGCCACAAAGTCTATTTTGTACTCTGTCAAGGCAGGATAGGCTGTTTTTAGCAGCTCCTGCCCAGATATGGCAGCAGTACTCCTTCCTTTTCAAACCTACTCAAATCACCCCCTTATCTTATATACCAAATTGCAAGTTTGTGGATCAAAAATTCATTGAGTATATAGGTTGAGAAGTGTCCTCACACACACGCACATATACTCACTTTTATAGATATACTAGACTAGATATAGAATTATAGAATTATGGCAGGTATGGGAAGTTTATTGGTTTGATAGAGGGAGGTCACTTATTTGCAGCAGACTTGGCAATACCTTCTATATATTTATTCCAATCCATGTTACTTGTGTATGTTAAGCTGAACAGTTTCGATGTTGGAATCTCCGGAAGGTTGCTATTAGGTTGGTGCAAAAATAATGTCTTTTTTTTACTGTTAACTTCATATAAAAAAAAGGACATTATTTTTGCACCAACCTAATATTAGCCATGACAATTGGTGGTTGAAAAGGCGTCTTAAAACTATTGAAGGAAACTAAAAAAAAGCCAAAACTTATTAACTTATTAAACAATTCAAACGAAACATATTAGAAGAAAATGGGATGCAAATAAAACAGAGAAACATTGATTTTCATTGATGAAAAGATGTTGATAAAGAAGAGGTACTTGATTGTTAAATATCATGAACCTCTTGAACTCGGGGTAGGGGATATTGATTTTGTGGCAAAGGCAAAGGCCGGTTGCACTGTAATCCTCTGGCAATTTTCCAGGATAAAACCGATAAATAAAATAACAGAATTGCATAAAATGAAATCATGTGGGCCAATTATCTTCTCATGCATTTATTATTATACTAAGTATGAGTAAATCAACGTTTGTTGCCCTAAAAAAAATTTTAAATATATAATTTAATAATACAAAATATTTGCTGTAATATTTCTCAGTTTGGGGATTGAGTTATGATTGTATAAAAAAACCCTTCCATATTATTTGTTCTAATTTGTCGTAATTTGTAATTAACTCATTAAATGACTCATTTGTCTTACTGTTATGAGGACTTACCTATTCACTCGTAATGGACTCTTCTGATGATTATCTGAAAAGCAATCTGAAGCACTCCATACATTTCTGTGGCATTTTTTTTCCAAATTTAAGACAATTTTATTGCATATCATTCTTCTAAAGTATCCTCATATTCAGATTGCAGTTTTGAAATCAGTGACAATCAGGCTTTTGTAAGATGTATTCCAATTCCTGCTGTAGCTGTTTATTTGAACGTGAAATCATAAAACTTGGTCAGTCATCTCATAAGACGTATAGCAATAACATATTGAATTTTCAAGAGTCTAAGACAATTTTAAATACCTATACAGCAAAAAAAAAAAAAAAAAGTCTGGAGGCACCTCATATATGACACTTATGACATTAAACTACCCCAAGTAGCCCCAGAGCACCGTGAATTGGAAAGGATAAGGAAGTTCACGGATCCTTTAACTTTCAACCCAAAAAGGAAAAAGGTACTAGTACCTCTTGCAGGGTAAAGTTTTGGGGAGGTGGATGTTATGGGGCCTTGCCCATCCACTCATAATGGACTCTTCTAAACATTATAAAAATCCCGGGTTTAATACATCTCGTGGGGAAATATTGCAAGGTAACTTGAGACTAGAGGCTGTCTAACTCAACAGTCGGTAAACACTGACAACGTTTCTTTGTAATCACTTTTTTGTACAATATGTTCTTTTCTACCTAAACCCATTGTTCGAATCTTTCGTTATGACTCTTTCCTAGAGCCACAACAAAAATTCTTACCGTATCTTCTTGTATGATGCTTGACCCCTTCCCTCGCATACCTCAAAGCTCTTAATCTTTTACAGTATCTATCACTCTAATGGTTGGATCATTCTACAGCTCCAGAAGGTATCTCAATCCCAATGCAATACTCTACGTGTACAAGAGCCAAATAAGATGGAGAGATGTTGCCACATCTGGAGGGGAGCAACATGTCTTGAAATCTAATAACGTTTTTTCTCTTCCCTACTTCCTATTTTCCTCAGAAGAGACAGCGCTCAACATTCTAACTCTGCCTAAAACTAAACGTAAATTCCATGAATAAAGTTTTTTTTTATTTCTTAGAACTACTCGCCTGTGGAACATAATACCACGGGGTTGATGCCCAGCTGGCTATAACATTAGCGTTTTGAAGTCTAATGAAAACAAGCTTAACGGTAATTAAAACAATCCATAGTGATTGATCAACAGGCAGTCGTGATCTCGCAACAAGGCCAGCTGACTTTTTTTTTTTATTTCTCAGAGAGTTTTCAACATTTAAGAATTTATTTCTTTAAAACGCGAAATAATTCTCTCTCTCTCTCTCTCTCTCTCTCTCTCTCTCTATATATATATATATATATATATATATATATATATATATATATATATATATATATATGCTAGTGGGGAGAGGGCACCCGGCTTTGCTGGGGCGTAAAATATGCTTAAATATGATATTTTATTAAGTTGGTGCAAGAATAATGTTCTTTTTTCACATAAATTTGAACATGAAAAAACGACATTATTTTTGCGCCAACCTAATAATTTGGCAGGATTTCGTATACATTATTATAGAGCCGCAATTTCAAAAGTAAAAAAAGAAAACATATTTGAGTGCCCTCAGTTAGAATCGCAACCGAAAATGTAGCATTCAAAGATGGTGACTTTTCTATTGTACCAAATGTGGCATGCATATGAACTGAATAAAAATTTTATATTAAAAATAAACTATGAAGGTACAAAATGTATAACGACTTTTTTCAATTCTGACCCAATTTTAACCCCTTGAACCATTTTTTTAACCGACTAAATACCCATAAAAGAATGGCCCGAAAAAAATCTTATCATCTGAGACCCTGCTCTGCGACTTTTAATTTCGGATGAGATAGAGTTTGGAAACATGGAGACAGACATATTTGTGTCTTGCAGTACAACAGGAACATCTGTTTTCAGCTTTGCCATAGGTCAGAATACCAACCAAATTATGTGAGGATCATATTAAAGTTGAACAGTTTATGCTATCCACCCACGGTTCGTTTGCCTTTGGCCAATATACTGTAAAGGAGATGTTATGGGAGTTTTCAATCTGACAGGCAACATATATGCCCCACTAAACAAATCTGACATACCAAATAGATGCCCCACTAAACAAAGTTCACATACAACATATATACTCCACTAAACAAATCTGACATACAGCATATATACCCCACTAAACAAATCTGACATTGTCGCATCATTCTCTATCTATGTCTAAAACTAAACGTAAATTCCATGAGAAAAGTTTCTTCCCTAGAACTACCATCTTGTGTATGCTGATCAACCTAAAACCTCCGTGTTTTTTATCTTGTCTTGTCACTTGATTTTCAACAATCTACGGAGGCAGGTCAGTTAGTTTCTCAGGATGTCTGGCAAAGATGGTCCAAGACTCGCAGGCGTACATTATGATGACAAGAAGCACGGTTCTGTATTGTAATTTAGTACCAAAGTTAGAACTTGAGATTTTATAAATATAAATGTATAAAAGTAAAAATTCTTTTGAGCATACCTGTATTGTTTATAGTTTGTTTCCATCTGCTTATGAAATGGAAAATTTAATTTAAACAGTATTGACGAGGTAAGATCCTTCCATTCTTATAGTTCAAATTCTCCCTTCTTACACTGGAAAATGAAATGTTGTGAAATGTCTGGACCATTTCCGTTCCTAGAGTGATATCGCGCAGTGATCCGGTTAAGAGTGAACATAATCTAATCCTTTCCCTGCTGAAACAAGATATTCGTCCCATGACCATCAGAGGTCTTATCCTCAAAACTGCATCTCCTGACACAGGTGGTTGCCAGTTGTATCGAGTTAAGATGAAGAAAAAATGAGAAAATAAAAAAAAACAACAAAAAAACAAACAAAACAAACACCTTCTGCAGATTCAAAACAAAAAAGCATTGAATAAATATACTTGGTGAAATTATTAGGTAGACGAAACTGCATTCGAAATACCAAATATCTTAATAGTACTGCAATTCCTTGAGATACGAATGCATTAATACGATATTTTGTAATACGACTATACATTGTATATATATTTAGGACATAAAATACGATGATGTTTTTGAGATATGATTTTAAAAAACGTGCGACGTCATCGGTAGATGGTAGAGTGTTAATTTGGCTACCCGAGTCGAGCCGACGCTCACTCAGCACACGAGGTCACCCGAACTTCTCTCTCCCAGTGCGTTCGTTGTTGTCTTATAGAAAACATTGTGCTTACGATTCTCGTGTTTGTGTGTGTGTGTGTGTGTGTGTGTGTGTGTGTTTATTAACATTTATTAACATTTATTGTGTGAATCATGAATTCTAAGGATAAGGATGGGAATAAAAAACAGCAAACAAAAAAAAAACAAAAACAAGAAAGTAATATTACTGGAAATCAGATGATAAGAAAGCATGAACGAGATGTGAGAATATTTGATTTGGCCGCTGAATGCGTCCACCATACTCACCATTCTCAAACAAAAAGGACACAATAAAAATTAAGGAAAAGGAACTAGCTACTGACTCTGTTACTATGGAAATCTAATGAAGATACTTTGTTGATGTCCGCGGGCGAGGAATTCAAGATCATTACGCAAATCACATTTACGCTGGTGGACGATGATGTATCGATTATGCACTGATTGAAACCATCTTATCCCACTGTCTATAGTTAAGAAAATAACAGTTTTGGGGGAGTTTTACCCGTTCAAACATAAGGAGAAATTTCAGGAGAGAAAAGGTTTACATTACAAATGACGTGGCAATATAACTAAACCATTTGCCAGAGAGTGTAACTTGGTTTTTCCGTGCCCTGGGGGCGTCTCTGGAAGAGCTGTTATGTCATGGGTATGGCAATCAGCTTCCAGTTGTAAAGAGTTATGCCCAGTTTGTTTTTCAGGCCTTTTGTCTATTTTGCGGAATTTCAGCATCATTAATTCTCTCCAGAGAATTAATTAATAATCTGGGCTGGGACCATCAGCTGAAATTTGAAATCTTGTAATCAGAAGGAAACAGACATCTTATGAGAAATATATTATTTCTTTTTACATTCTGAAGAAACATGATTAAAACTCAACTCGTGACTGAGCTGGCTTTTCTCGACTGACCGCTACAAAGTTGAGATTCCAACTGCAAAATCTCTCTTGTGGTGACATAAACGAGAGAGGGGGAGATTGAGGAGTGGAGGAGAGAACATGAATACATATTAAAAATAGGCAGATAAGTTCTGATTTTTACCGTTTTGTGAAACTGTTGCCAGCTAACGTTTTGTCACCAAGCTTTTAACCTTAGCTGCGTTCACTGACCATGTTTTAATAGGACCTTTTCGATTCTATGTGCATCCCCATGAAAACTATAAAATCAGGCACAAGGCCATCAATTGTGGGGAACTCCAGCTTCCACAGCAAAAGTTAAAGAACAAAACGATGATTTACAGATTTCAAGACTAAGATCAGCTGGCACCTCCTAAGTGTTAAATAGAATAGATTCTGGCCCAGAAAACAGCAATTCTTCCCCCTTTGTCAGAAACATCACTTCTGAAATGTGAGGACTAAAGGACAAAATAAGGGAAACGACAGTAAACTTAAAATCCACTTTCTACTTTCCTTTCAACTTTTCTCGTCTGATTAGTAATTAACAAGCCCTGTTTTTTTTTCAAGACTAAGGTCAATAAGCATCTCCTGTCTTTGCAATAATCAGCTTTCGTTCCTGTCAGTTCCTTACATCAAGTAGCTTCATGTCTTGTCTCGAGCAATTTCCATCATAAAAAGAAAGAAATGTGTACCTACAAGGTGCGAACGTAACAAAATACACTCACTGTATAGTTGATTTCAGCTCACGGTTCTGTCTATGTTCTACTTTAATATATGATGTAATCCTTTTGTTACATCATACATGACGTCATTCATTGGTGCCGTCATTTGTTGTGCACAGAGACAAACAAAGCACAAACAAACAAGATCCACGGAGTTTTAGTAGTACATATAGTGTTTATTTAGAATTATACTTATTTTTAAAAAAAAAAGCAAGGATACAGAAAAATCTTTACAGAAAAATCGTCACTTTACGAATATATCATACTCCAAAAATTACGTAAATTGATCTAACAGTTATTTTTTTTTAACTAAAAAAAAAAAAAAATAAAAATCAAAGTGTATGATTTTTAGGGATTAAAAAGTTTTAATTATTTTAAATACAAATAAAATCTCGGTAATCGAATTGAATTATCGCCGTTGAATTTTAAAACAAAATAGTGACGTCGGATCCCCATCTCACTTCTTCATAATATCTGATTTTCATACTTAAAATAAACTACTTGATCAATATATGATATTTGGAATATGGCATCTTTGTCCCGTGAGGAATTCGTACATCATAAAGAATATTCTGTATTTGTGTGATTCTTTAAATTGAATTCTAAATAAGCACCATATGTACAGATAGCTATATAATAAAAGAGAGTGGTAATTTTTTCAAAAAAAATTACACAGAAATCAATGAATATAACGTCTTTGATAATTTCGACAATAAGCCTCTCTTTTTCAAAATGAAAATCCAAAAGTATGCCAAAAAAAAAAAAAACAAAAAAAAAAAAAAAAAAACGGAAGAACAAATTGAAAAATAAATAGATATACGAAGATTTGTAATTTTGGTTGTCATTTTTTTTGTTTGTTTGTTTGTTTATACGTCGCGTCATTATACCATTCTAATATGCTACATTGCTAACAGCCTTCTTAAACACTTACATATTTAAATATCATTTGTTTTCAATAATAATGGAAACAGTATGATTTCTCCCGAGTCACCAAAACTTAATGGACAAAAAAGAAAAAAAAAGAAAGAAAAGACCGAAAAACGTCCTATTTCTAATTAAACTTCTTCATCTTATTTATTTATTTATTTATTTATTTATTTATTTTTATTTTATTTTTTTGCTAATTCCTCAACAAACATTTGGAAAAGAATCCAAGACAGGAAATAAACCGGAAATCTTTAATTAGGTTAATAACTATTTTATCCAAACAAATCTTTGTTTTTCTTGCTTTTCCTGCCTTGTATACAAAACAATTTGCGGTGATCCATGAAATAGCACCGCGATAAATATAACAGCTTCATTTAATCTTTAATACGGTGAAAACACGAAAGCATTGTTAACGACTTCATCTTTGACTTGATTAGCAAAAAAAAAAAAAAAAAAAAAAAAAAAAAAACAATGTTTTCAACAATGCTTCCATGGAAATGGAATCATAATTGATTTTGCTTCACTATTATGAAGTTATACCTAACAAGGATATAGTAAAGAGTCGTTGCGCAACGGATAAAAGTGCTAAGTGTAACCATTTCTACAGGGTGGAACGATAAATTTGTTGCTGTAAATTAAACAGCACTACAGCTTTATTCTAAAACTTTTATTGAAAAAAAGATCAGATAACTTGATTATGCAGTAGAGCTGACATCTATTCAATGTAGCCGTCTACGGCCTCAATCAGTGCCTCGACATGGGTCAAGAACTGGGAGCATGTCTTTTCCACAAGCACCGGCAGGAGCTTGTGGAATACTCAGTGGAGGTCATTGAATATGTTCTCGACTTATGACCAAATAAAGTAATCCAGTGGGTTCAATTCGGAGGAGGAGAGGGCCAGTAAGAGAAGAGTGCAAAATCGTAGCACTCCTTCTGAAGCCGGAAACTCTTTGGACTTGTGGGCCAGTTGCAGAGTCCTGCTGCCACACCCAGGGTCTGCCAGCGGTCACCTAATTGCATCAGGCGATCACTACACTCTTCAGCACATCCAGGTACACTTTGGTGTTGACTTTCAAGCCGACTTTGAAAATGTGAGGTGGCATGATGTGGCCCTCACTTGAAACCACAGAAAAGAGCATAACCTTGGCCAGAAAATTCGTTGAGCTGTGCCCTCAAGCGTTGACCCATCTGGATTTACATTTTGAGGGTGTTGGCAATGGTCCTGTTGTGGTAGAGAGCATTAATTGTACAGCAGCACATCTCCGAACTTGCTCGATGAATATTGTGTCACTTTCAAAAATGATAGGAGGCTCCTATTGATTGGGATTTGTACACAATTAGCTAACTAGTAGATGGTCTGCTATGGAAAAAGAAAACCAGCTTTCATCAAACGGAAATGAGATCATGTCGTCTTTTCTACGGAGACAATTTTATCATTCCGCCCTGTATAAGTGACAGTTTTCTAGAAGAGACAATCCTAAATAAAAGCGCCATTAAAAGGAAAAAAAATTGTAAACTTTTATTCACCCAAATACGACATACTATCACTTTCACGTAAGAAGCTACTATTTGGAATGATGTTTATCGGGATACTATGTAGAGAGTAAGAGAAGATATTTGTTTACTAGTGATGGGACGATTCCAATATTTTTCCTGATTCTGATACAATTATCGATTCCATATTAAATTCCCAATTCTTTATAAATCTCTAAATATTTAACTATAAAAGTTTTATTTTCTCCCGATTACCGAAAAAACACGTTAAATGTGCATTATTTTCTCAAACGTAAAATTACACTTGTGGGGAATGATGTATATGCCAAGAGGGGGGGGGGGCGCCCGGCTTTGCTCGGTCGTAAAATACGCTTAAATATAATATTTTAATTTTTCCAGATTTTTGTATATATTATTATAGAGTCGTGATTTCAAATGTAAAAAGAAAAAGTATTTGGTGCCATCAGCTAAAATCAAAACCGAAAGCAAAACTTTAGCATTCAAAGCTGGTGACGTTACCACAGTACCAAAGTGACACACATATTAACTGATTAAAAATTAAAAATAAACTAAGATGACGGAACAAAATGTATAATGATTTTTTTTTTCAATTTTGAACCATTTTTGACTCCTTAAAAACTATTTTAACCGGCTAAAGATCCATAAAAGAACGGTTCATAAAAAATCCAATCATTTAAGGCCCCTAGCACCACTTTGCGACTTTTAGTTCCGGAAGAGATAGAGTTTGAAAATATGGCGACTGCTAGACAGACATATAGCCGTTTATGTATTAGATTTTAGTTTAAAATCAGTAAATACAGGGTGACCTCCCAAAAAAGCACAAGCTAAATGGAGGCCATCTAGAACATATGCTGTAGAACGGAGAAAAAAAGACCAACGACTCTAGTGTTTTGATGTGATGTTTTGAATATAATAAACTAGTTATGACCAAAGTTTCATTTCATTCAGACAAAACACTAAGAAACGGGGCCTAATTAGACTTGGGGTCCATTTTTTTTTTTGGGGGGGGTCACCCTGTATTTAATATTGTGTCATTACTAAAAGAAAAACAAAATCAAACAAAAAATAATTAAAAGAATCATTTTCGGCATCAGAAAATCGGCACAATTTTTTTCCAATTCCAATACCGACTTCGATACCTCCAAAAGTTCCAAGTTTTCCGATTTCCGATTCCGATTAATCCTCACAACATTATTGTTTACATTACATTTAAATTTCAACACGTTAGTACAGTCAGAGAAGTATAAGAGAGAGAGAGAGAGAGAGAGAGAGAGAGAGAGAGAGAGAGAGAGAGAGAGTCCTAAAGTGTAGCACTTCGAGGCAAGAACATATTAGAGTAGAAAGCTTTCTTATATCTAGGAACCTCAACAATAAAGGGGTGGAATTTTGCTGCTCGTCAGGTTAGTCGGGAGTATTTACATTGAGGGGAGCACAAGTGCTACGAGTTCGTCAAAGCACATTCCATTAAAGTATTTGTAAAACAAGCAAGGGATGCAATATTACGGTGATGGGACAGGGGCTGGAGCTTGGATGATAGTGTGGGAGCAATTAAATTGGAGACTCTTTTATAGATTCTTTCTAAGAGGGAGAGACTAATGGTAGACGCACCAGCCCATATTTGGCAAGAATACTCTATGCATGGGCAAATTGTCGCTTTGTAAAAATATAGGATATTCTCTGGTGTGAGTTAGTTTTTAGCATGGTAGAGGGAGCTCACCTTCTTTGCAACAGTTGAGTTAGTTGCAAGAAAATATTTTCAGTAACACTTCTATGAAAACGAAATTATAATTGATTTTGCTTCACTGTTATGAAGCTATAGCTGACAAGGATATAGCAAGCAACCATTGTGTAATGGATAAAGTGCTAAGTTTCACCATGTCTACAAGTGACAGTCTTCTCGAAATTGAAGATTCAATCCTCAGTTCAGGCGTTACTAAGAAAAGAATTATGAATTATTTACTGACTGTCATGCGCAACGAGAACAATCTACTTCCGTTCATTAAATAAAGAGTTGCATTTAAAATTCTACACTGAAAAATTATTGTGTACCATCTGGAAGAATGGCAATACAGAAACATTTTTTCAATTATGACGAAGAAATCAAACTCAGCAAGGAGAATAACTCATATTTTTAACTGAACAATATAAAACAATTATCTCCCTTACAACTCATTTGTTATTTCTTTTCATGTGAATGGTTTTTTTTTAAAGTGCAAACAAAAAACGATTTCACTGCATCCCGGGCAACGCCGGATGAGCAAAGGTTGTTCAATATATTTTCATTGGCATTCAGTCGCATTATTCCGAAATAAATCTGTCGCAGTAAAGTTGTGCATAGTTATTCATAGATCGTAGCAAATCTCATTTAATTCTTCCCTTTTTACCATTTTATCTCAAAGTCAGAGTTGGAGAAAGGAATCGCTTGCAAAACGAGAATAAGAACGGGGGATTTGGACTCCGACCAGAACGGATTCCACAAGAATAACGGCACTTTTATTTAGCAATGAAAAGGGTCTTTTCAGCATCTTTAATTAATTCATTATTTGTTCTCTCGGTTTGGCTTTAATAGTTGCCAGACTGACATTCAAATATTGATCCTCACAACAATGGAATAAAAAGGAGAAACAATAAAATTACCAAATCATCATTGAAGGAAATCGAATTGAGAACAAATGCGATTATTATTTTGCTTCTACTTCATAAAAATGACAGTAATAGTAACAATCTTTATTAATGTAATAAACATTTATACTTCTAATATATAAAGAAGAGTTAGTTATATTCTCGTTTAGGTCGAAATATAATAGCATTGCATTAAACAAATTGGTATTTGAAAAGAAATTCCAATCCATTTAATCAATAACATATCTTATATACAGCATAGTAGCCGAGGTTAAACAACAGGTGGGTGGTCATTTAAGAATACGAGGCGCTGAATGTATGAGGACGTTGACACTTCCCTGCAAGAGCTGCAAAAACCTTTGATTGTGTCTCCCTTGACGGGGATATATGCAAACGACTGGGGACCACTCGTGAATTTCATATTCCCGAGAAACTTGCTCTTTCAGAAGAAACCGGTTCAAGCTGCCCAGGGGGGAATGCCACTTTGGATCACATATTCTATTTGTTCTTTTTTTTTTTTGTTTAGTAATGGATACTTTATGCAATTCACGATTTGTTGATTGGATAATCAACGGAGAAGACTGTCCAATAAAAATGCTGCATTTGTTACAAGTAGTTGTCATTAGATAAATACTAATAAACACATTTCTGTTGCTATGATGAATAATGATTACTCATTTTGTCAAAAATGACAGGAATTTTGTAAAATTTGTTATTACATGCTGATCTTCTTTTATATTCTTCATCCTTGCTGTTTCCATACACCGCGTTTCATGTCGATTGTCTCGTCTGTCTAATTAAGATGAGTCAAACTGTTTTCATCAAGAAAGACACAAGGCGACGTTCGCTAAGTTTTCTTCACAATTTTATCATGAGAGACTTTACTCAGGAGAGAGAAACTAATATCATCGTAGCTAGTTATTTACTTCTTAAACTTAACTTTCTAACTCCACGAGACCAGTGGAGCAAATGGAGAGACATTATTGGCCATGGCTCGATCACATGACTTCCGTCGAGAGACTGATCTGAAAAGCGTGACGTAATTTTCATTATTCATCGGTTTTGTCTACAGTGTTTAACCTATGCTTCAAATTTACGTCACTCATTTCTAAGAACGATTCTCTTTGGAGATTAAGGTTATCCTAACATGCACTAAATGTGACCCTTGTTAAAATTCATTCTAGCTACCTTAATCACTACTGACGTAGTATATAAAAATATTTCTCATGCAAATAGATTAAGCATTAAAAGTATTTTTAAATTAATACGTTAACGTGTGTGTTATTTTGTGTGTCATGATTACATCTTTTTTCTTCCGAGTGACTGTCGTTTAATTGTTATGACCTTCCATTTCTTGTAATAAATAATTTTATCAAGAATTCTTCATAAGTTTAGGTTTCGGTTTCGATTATAGCTGATGGCACGCACGTCATCTATTTTTTTTATAAATAATTTTACAAGAATTTTTCATAAGTTTTGGTTACGATTCTAGCCGACAGAACTAAAGTTATCTCTTTCTCTCTTCCGCTATCTCTCGTTCTCTCTCTCTCTCTCTCTCTCTCTCTCTCTCTCTCTCTCTCTCTCTCTCTCTCTGTATATATATATATGATACAGCCTTTTTATTATTCTCATATTCAATTAAACTTTAAAGCTAAAATGGTCCTAATTCTAAGTACTATCATAACGAAAATCTGTAAAAATTACTTGTCACTAATACGAAACTAAAATTAACAGTAACATTATTGCAAGGTTGTTACGGCCATACTATAAATAAATTCTTTTTATAAAAAATTAATTATTGGGAAATAAAGAAACAGCGAGATCTAATTTAGTAACTCAACGAATATATATAAAATTAATGGCTTGGGGTTTTCTGTGAAAACTTCTCATGGCTCTGTTCTTAAATAAGGATACGAAAATTAGGCGATATATTAATATTTAGATGGGCTTTTCCATAACAACAGCAAAGGTAAATGTTTCTCACATGTTTTTCGCGTTAAGGGAATTTTTTCCAGTTTTTTTCTTTCTCTTCAAAAATGCTCTATGGTCAAAAGTGTGTTTATTCATAAAGTCTGAAGAAATGCTAGTTTGGGAAAATTTTCAAACGATATAATGTTTGAAATTGTTCGACTGGACATGGAAACAATTGTAACGTAAAATGAAATACACTTTTTGTTGCCATCAACACCTTTTTTGAAGTCTTGTTTTTGCTTCCACAGTATATAAATGCTCAATTATGAAATATGATAAATTTGTAGCTTACTCCTTAAGTCAACTCTTTTTGGCTTAAAACTCATTGGTATATGAAAATTTATTGAATCACACGAACTCAGTATATCACATATAAGTCTATATATATATATATATATATATATATATATATATATATATATATATATATATATATATATAAAGAGAGGGGGAGGGAGAGAGAGAGAGTAAAAGAAAGAAAGAGATAACTTGAGTTCCTTTGGCTAGAAGCGAAATATTCTTTATAGGTTTTGGTTTCGGTTTCGATTCTAGCTGAAACATCCAAGTCATATTAAACAAAATTTCGCTATTGGGTTTCTATGGTGAAGATTATATATATATATATATATATATATATATATATATATATATATATATATATATATATATATATGAACGTGTCTGTCTGTCTGACAGACACACAGACACGTTCACTTTTATATATATATATATATATATATATATAAAACTACTTAATTTACTCACATAAAATTAATATACGAAAGTATAGATTTATGCGTAAACTTTAAGTATTTACTTCAAAAGTGCTCAATACGTAGGTAGAGCTAGTTAGTAACTTATAAAATGTATTTGGCGATTAAGCTACACTGAATATTCCGCGTTTCATCCACTCTAGGATTCTTCAGGCTTATGCGCGAATCCGATGGTTGTTTGTTGTTTTTATATGCGCACCTTCTATTGAGATTTTAGTTAACCAATCAGCTTTCAGCCACAGAATTCGCGCATAAGCCCGAAGAATCCTAGAGTGGATGAAACGCGGAATATTCAGTGTAGCTTAATCGCCATATACATTTTATAACTTACTCTCTCTCTTTATATATATATATATATATATATATATATATATATATATATATATATATATATATATATATATATATATATATATATAAAATCTTCATCATAGGAACCCAATAGAGAAATATTGTTTAAACTTGTAAAAAACTATAAAAAGGGTAAGAGTTTTCCTATGAGAAAATGATTTCAACAATAGTTTCGCTTTTATTTAACTACAATGTCTATGGGAATGTGCGAATTTAGCGACGCTGAAGCGATATTTAACCGGAATAGCTTATTCTGATCGAACGTTGAAAGCGGTGAACTTGCTGGGAGGTAAATGATAGTCCAAGTTAACTTGTTTTATGAATATTTCTGTCTCTTTCTTTCTCTTTCTATGTTTAAATGAATAAACACGGAATCACACACACACACACACACACACACACACACACACACACACACACACACACACAAACAAACAAACAAACAAACAAACACCTGTGATAATGTACAGCTTTAATATTGTTGATCACAAAAAGACATTAACGGACTGGACACTAAAAACAGAAAAATGTTGACACTGTACAGAGTAAGATACAGAAATCAATGTCTGTTTGGGCTGCATCAGAATCCAAACCTCATGACTGTATACCAATATCAAAAACAAGAGCCAGCAGAACAACCTTCATCTCGAAACTGGCCAAACATTTTGAACAAGATTGTCTTACAAATAAGAAAGAATCAGAAATCAGGTCTGCAATGGAAAGAATCTGAAAGAGGCACCAAAAATACACCAAGATTGCAAAAAAACTGGAAGAATTGGCCAAGCAACAGCGCACTAGGTGTGTCAGAAACTTTGTGAAAAATATTGAATAATTCGACCCCCCTGTGTTTCCAAGCTTATAACTACTCGAAAAATGTAATTCAAACCCTAATGTTTTTTCAATTAAAGGACCAAGGACCAAGGTTTCATTAAAAAAAAAACAAAAAAACAAAAAACAAAAAAAAAAACAAAAAACAACGTGATTTAAAAAAAAATAAAAAAAAAGGTTTTAAACTTCGGACTTTACAGGTAAATTTCTAAAAAACTCTACTTTTTTGTTTTAAATTTGAATATATTATTTATTGATCCTTTATCTTCAATTTGTGATATATAAAACTGGTGAGTAAATTAATTATTTACTTTTTAATAGACATTTCAAAATGGGGGGGGGGGGCGTGAATTAAAAAAAAACGTTTGTCTAAAATATTATACTCGGTTTGTTGGAAAGATCATAAAATTTCACATTGACCCTGAAAATATCGTAAAAATTGAATGAATAGAACAATTTTGATAGATTTTTAAAGTTTAAAAATTGAAAAATACTGAACTCGTAAAATTCGATTAATTTCATTACTGTTTTTTTTTTTAATAAAAAAATAATATTTCTATTACTTTTTATACAACTTTAATAGTTTATTTTGGAAGTATAATCTATAAAGAAAATAACAACCCACTTTTAAAAGAGAAATTACGAGTTTTTTTTTTTTATAGTTTATTCGCAGTGTTAGGGATGTAAAAGATTCCTACAAAAATTCTGATACACCTAACAGCGCCCCAAGTATTTTCTGGGTGAATTAAATCAGGTCTATATAGATAAAGAAGACTCTGTAGATTGGCTAAAAAAGAGGATCGCTCCACTATGATCAGGAGAGGATTATAATGTAATCAATATCAATACATGATTCAATCCTTTTACATGAATACAACAAAATAATATTTACTTTCTGATCTTTCAATTCTAAAAAAACAACAACAAAAAAAAAAAAACAGAAGAACTCAAGGCAAAACAAATAAAAAAAAAGCGCAAAAAATCCACAGAGAAGATGTTACAAATCCATATTAAATTTCTCATTTTTCTTTATTGATGACCAATGTTTTTAAGAAGATGAGTGGTCTCAGCAATGACAACATGTGAAAGTACGGAAGTAGAAAGTGTGAGCCACGTGACATCAAGCTATGAGGGTTGGGGGGGGGCGATTACTATACAGTGTGCCACAATGGAGTGTGCAAATATTTCCACTGGACGATTTGTAAAAAGTTGAATATCAAATGCAGCAACAAATCCTGGGAACATGTTTACCAGAAAAACAGTTGGAAATAAGTTGTACACCATCCACTATGATTATGCAATTCTTAGAGCTATATACCTCGAAAACGGAGCTGCTAAACCGGACATAGTGATATGGGACAAATGGGAGAAAGTAGCAACCCTAGTTGAATTCAGTGTCTATAATGATGCTGGCTTAGCTTAAATTGAACTGAGAGGGAGAAAATAACGAAATACCAAAGTCTCATGCACGACATGAAAAGAAATTGGAATCTTAGGAAGATCTCCATCATTTCAGTAATTATAGGAGCAACCGTATTCAAAAAAAAAAAAAATTACCTCGCAAATATATTTGGTGAACCAAGTGAAAGAGTGATTAAAACAATTGCGCTTAAAGGGACGATTAGAATCTTAAACAAAGATCTCTCGGTTGGGATATATGAGATAGCAGGTGAATGTCTGATATTCAGTAGGATATTCCTAGCTAGAAAAAAAAATAAGAAGAAAAAAAAGAGAAAAACGTTTGAATTATCTACTGGGCATCATCCTAAAATGTGTCTCTATACAAGAGTTTGTCGCGCCACAAGTAGATCCTGACCAAATATTCAAAATAACATTCGAAGCTCAAATACGATCAATTTGGTGCATTTTCTTCAATGATGTTACCTGAAGTAACAGCACTTAGCTTAGTACTCCACACACACACGCACACAACACACAAACACACACACACACACACACACACACACACACACACACACACACACACACATATATATATATATATATATACTTCTATTTGATGAATGTATATTTTTGAAATGAGAATTTATAATTATCTTTGTATAATTTGGACCATTATTCTCATCTCGTTTTTTTTTCCACAACGTTTCGATCGATGTAACCTCCGACCATCTTCAGGTGCATTCACATTGGATGTTATTGGCGAATAGTGAAAAAATGTTTGGTTTATTAGCTTTCCCAACGAACTCAGCCGTTAGAAATTTAAAAGGCAAATAGCGCCAAGTTTTTTTTGTTTTGTTTTATATAAATAACTGCGGGTCCATTCCATTTTTTTCATACGATGAATGTATATTTTTTTAATACTTTCCATTTGTGTTTACATGAGCATTAATACACCAACATGAGTTTGTCAGGACAACCTGGAACGAGGATACTTCCTCCTACAAATAAACCTTCACTAAATATTCAAAATAACATCAAGTATCTGAAGTCCAAATAAGATTCTTGCTAACACTACAATTTATTTTTTGAAGGAAGCATAGTTAAGAGTTTTTTTTTTGTTTCATTTCTATATTTTTTGTTTCATTTCTGTTTTTTGGTTTAATTTCTATATTTTTTGTTCGATTTCTATATTTTTTTGTTTCATTTCTATATTTTTTGTTTCATCTCTGTATTTTTTGTTTCATTTCTATATTTTTTGTTTCATTTCTACATTTTTTGTTTCATTTCTAGACTTTTGTTTAATATCTATATTTTTTTGTTTCATTTCTGTATTTTTTGTTTCGTTTCTATATTTTTTGTTTCATTTTTGTATTTTTTGTTTCAATTCTATATTTGTTGTTTCATTTCTATATTTGTTGTTTCATTTCTATATTTGTTGTTTCATTTCTGTATTTTTTGTTTCATTTCTGTATTTTTTGTTTAATTTCTGTATTTTTTTGCTTCATTTCTATATATTTTTGTTTCATCTCTGTATTTTTTGTTTCATTTCTATATTTTTTGTTTCATTTCTATATTTTTTGTTTCTTTTCTGTATTTTTTGTTTTATTTCTATATTTTTGTTTCATTTCTATATTTTTTGTTGCATTTCTATATTTTTTGTTTCATTTCTATATTTTTTGTTTCATTTCAATATTTTTTGTTTCATTTCTATATTTTTTGTTTCATTTCTATATTTTTTGTTTCATTTCTATATTTCTTGTTTACATTCTATATTTTTTGTTTCATTTCTATATTTTGTTTCATTTCTATATTTTTTGTTTACATTCTATATTTTTTGTTTCATTTCTATATTTTGTGTTTCATTTCTATATTTCTTGTTTACATTCTATATTTTTGTTTCATTTCTATATTTTTTGTTTCATTTCTATATTTCCTGTTTACATTCTATATTTTTTGTTTCATTTCTATATTTTGTTTCATTTCTATATTTTTTGTTTACATTCTATATTTTTTGTTTCATTTCTATATTTTGTGTTTCATTTCTATATTTCTTGTTTACATTCTATATTTTTGTTTCATTTCTATATTTTTTGTTTCAATTCTATATTTTTTGTTTTATTTCTATATTTTTTTGTTTCATTTCAATATTTTTTGTTTCATTTCTATATTTTTTGTTTCATTTCTATCTGTTTTGTTTCATTTCTATATTTTTTGTTTCATTGCTATATTTTTTGTTTCATTTTTATATGTTTTGTTTCATTTCTATATTTTTTGTTTCATTTCCATATTTTGTTTCATTTCTATATTTTGTTTCATTTCTATATTTTTTGTTTCATTTCTATATTTTTGTTTCATTTCAATATTTTTTGTTTCATTGCTATATTTTTTGTTTCATTTCTATATTTTTTGTTGCATTTCTATATTTTTTGTTTGATTTCTATATTTTTTGTTTCATTTAAATATTTTTTGTTTAATTTCTATATTTCTTGTTTCATTTCTGTATTTTTTGTTTCATTTCTGTATTTTTTGTTTGATTTAAATATAATTTGTTTCATTTAAATATTTTTTGTTTCATTTCTATATTTCTTGTTTACATTCTATATTTTTTGTTTAATTTCTATATTTTTTGTTTAATTTCTATATTTTTAGTTTCATTTCAATATTTTTGGTTTCATTTCTATATTTTTAGTTTCAATTAGACATTGTTTGTTTCATTTCTATATTTTTTGTTTACATTCTATATTTTTTGTTTCATTTCTATAGTTTTGTTTCATTTCTATATTTTTTGTTAATTTCTATATTTTTTGGTTCATTTCTATATTTTTTGTTTCATTTCTACATTAATTTTTTTCATTTCTATATTTTTTGTTTCATTTCTATATTTTTTGGTTCATTTCTATATTTTTTGTTGCATTTTTTTGTTCATTTCTATATTTTTTTGTTCATTTCTATATTTTTTGTTGCATTTCTATATTTTGTGTTTCATTTCTATATTTTTTGTTTCAATTCGATATATTTTGTTTCAATTCTATATTTTTGTTTCATTTCTATATTTTTTGTTTCATTTCTATATTTTTTGTTTCATTTCTATATTTTTTGTTTCATTTCGATATATTTTGTTTCAATTCTATATTTTTGTTTCATTTCTATATTTTGTGTTTCATTTCTGTATTTTTTGTTTCATTTCTATATTTTTTGTTTCAATTGGATATTTTGTTTCATTTCTATATTTTTTGTTTCATTTCTATATTTTTTGTTTCATTTTTATATTTTTTGTTTCATTTCTATATTTTTTGTTTCATTTCTGTATTTTCTGTTTCATTTCTATATTTTTTGTTTCATTGCTATATTTTTTTGTTTCATTTTGATATATTTTGTTTCAATTCTATATTTTTTGTTTCATTTCTGTATTTTTTGTTTCATTTCTGTATTTTTTGTTTCATTTCTATATTTTTTTGTTTCAATTTGATATTTTTGTTTCAATTCTATATTTTTGTTTCATTTATATATTTTTGTTTCATTTCTATATTTTTTGTTTTAATTCTATATTTTTTTTCATTTCTATACTTTTTGTTTCATTTCTATATTTTTTTTTTCATTTCTGTATTTTTGTTTCATTTCTATATTTTTGTTTCAATTCGATATTTTTGTTTCATTTATATAAATTTTGTTTCATTTCTATATTTTTTGTGTCATTTTTATATTTTTTGTTTCATTTCTTAATTTTTTTTTCAATTCTATATTTTTTGTTTCATTTCTATATTTTTTGTTTCATTTCTGTATTTGTTGTTTCATTTCTATATTTTTTGTTTCAATTAGATATTTTTGTTTCAATTCTATATTTGTTGTTTCATTTCTATATTTTTGTTTCATTTCCATATTTTTTGTTTCATTTCTATATTTTTTGTTTCAATTCGAAATCTTTTTTTTCATTTCTGTATTTTTTGTTTCATTTCTGTATTTTTTGTTTCATTTCTGTATTTTTTGTTTGATTTCTGTATTTTTTGTTTCAATTCTTTATTTTTTGTTTCCATTCTATATTTTTTGGTTCATTTCTATATTTTTTTGTTTCAATTCGATATTTTTTATTTCATTTCTATATTTTTTGTTTCATTTCTATATTTTTTGTTTACATTTCTATATTTTTTGTTTCATTTTTATATTTTTTCTAATGTAGGTTACTTTCTGCATTGGAGAGTTTTCCTTAAGATTTCTTTAGTTTCCATCATCAACGTCCCTTGTATAGTCTCAGTTTTTCCCTGGATTCTGACTTTTTTTTTACAAAGGCATCACCACTTATCAAGGCCAAGAGACCACTCGAGGATTTGGGTTAAAGAGTGTACAGTAGACAATTGGATAATAAAATAATCGTTAATAATGGAAATTTGGTAAATTTGTTTACTTAAAGGGAACGGCTCATCAAAAACTTGTTTACATTAGACTTGAAGACAAACATATTGTAGTCAGCTAGAAAGCAGGACTTCCCAAATTCTTTCAAACTGTTCCTAGTGCTCCTACAATTATTGGTATTATATTGATTTTCTTCATGTTCCATATCCCCTTCAGTTCTCTGGCAAGTTCTTAATATAGTTTGTTTTTCCGCCACTTTCATCCTGTGGTCTGCAAAATCTACGATTTGGAAATTTCTTTCCTTTTTGTTATTTATTATAACATCAGGTCTCCTTGCTTGAATCGGTTTATCGGTTTGTGCATACATATTTCAAATTATTATTATTATTATTATTATTATTATTATTATTATTATTATTATTATTATTATTATTATTGTTATTGTTGTTGTTGTTGTTGGTTGTTGTTGTTGTTGTTGTTGTTGTTGATGATGATGATGATGATGATGATGATGATGATGATGATGATGATGATGATGATGATGGAAACAGAATTGTATAAACTTAGTGCAACCATCATCATCATATCGTATGAATCTGAAGATTCTATTGTTGGCATTGTTTTCCCTGATACATTTGCAGTTAGAATTCTTTCTAGAAAGACATTGATTACTAACTGGGAGGAACTACGTGAAGGTTGCCAAGTGAAAGTGATTTTTGTGGAAAAAAACTAGACTCAAACTCGGAACACCTAGATTGTCAGTCTGTATCCTTAACCACTAGGCCACTATCACCTTCCACTTCGTGCATTAAATATACGTCTAGTAGCTGTGTACCAAATTCCATAATGATCGATTAATTAGTTTAGAAGTGAATATTGTACATACAGATATATAAACTAATAATATAAAGAGCCAACATATTAATAAGTAATAAAATATACTTGTAAAGATCATCTTAAAGAAATGTGATGAATGTTTTCTGTTTGTTTGAAAAACTTTTTGTACAAAACCTTCCCCGACTTTGTATGCAATTTTGTAGGTTTAACGAACAGCTGATCTTTGTGTGCCTTTATGCAGAAGTCTGACTTGCACAATAACAACAATGACAACGACAACGACAACATGGACAATAACAACAATGAAAACAACAACGACAACATGCACAATGACAACAATGACAACAACAACGACAACATGGACAATAGAAACTATGACAACAACAACGACAACATGGACAATAACAACAATGACAACAACAACGACAACATGGACGATAACAACAATGACAACAACAACGACAACATGGACAATGACAACAACAATGACAACATGGACAATAAAAACAATGATAACAACAACGACAACATGGACAATGCCAACAATGACAGCAACAACGACAACATGGACAATAACAACAATGACAACAACAACGACAACATGGACAATAACAACAATGACAACAACAACGACAACATGGACAATAACAACAATGACAACAACAACGACAACATGCACAATGACAACAATGACAACAACCACGACAACATGGACAATAACAACAATGACAACAACAACAACATGGACAATGCCAACAATGACAACAACAACGACAACATGCACAATGACAACAATGACAACAACAACGACAACATGGACAATAACAACAATGATAACAACAACGACAACATGCACAATAACAACAATGACAACAACAACGACAACATGGACAATAACAACAATGACAACAACAACGACAACACGGACGATAACAACAATGACAGCAACAACGACAACATGGACAATAAAAACAATGACAACAACAACGACAACATGGACGATAACAACAATGACAACAACAACGAAAACATGCACAATGACAACAATGACAACAACAACGACAACATGGACAATAAAAACAATGACAACAACAACGACAAAATGGACAATAACAACAATGACAACAACAACGACAACATGGACAATAACAACAATGACAACAACAACGACAACACGGACGATAACAACAATGACAGCAACAACGACAACATGGACAATAAAAACAATGACAACAACAACGACAACAGGGACAATAAAAACAATGGCAACAACAACGACAACATGGACAATAGCAACAATGACAACAACAACGACAACATGGACAATAACAACAATGACAACAACAACGACAACATGCACAATAACAACAATGACAACAACAACGACAACATGGACAATAGCAACAATGACAACAACAACGACAACATGGACAATAACAACAATGACAACAACAACGACAACATGCACAATAACAACAATGACAAAAACAACGTGAAACATAGACAATAACAACAATGACAACAACAACGACATCGACAATAACAACAATGACAAAAACAACGACAACATGGACAATAACAACAATGACAACAACAACAAAAACATGGACAATGACAACAATGACAGCAACAACGACAACATGGACAATAAAAACAATGACAACAACAACGACAACATGTACAATGACAACAATGACAACAAAAACAAAAACATGGACAATGACAACAATGACAACAACAATGACAACATGGACAATAACAACAATGACAACAACAACGACAACATGCACAATGACAACAATGACAACAACAACGACAACATAGACAATAACAACAATGACAACAACAACGAAAACATGGACAATAACAACAATGACAACAACAACGACAACATGGACAATAACAACAATGACAACAACAACGAAAACATGGACAATAACAACAATGACAACAACAACGAAAACATGGACAATAACAACAATGACAACAACAACGACAACATGGACGATAACAACAATGACAACAACAACGACAACATGGACAATGACAACAACAATGACAACATGGACAATAAAAACAATGATAACAACAACGACAACATGGACAATGCCAACAATGACAGCAACAACGACAACATGGACAATAACAACAATGACAACAACAACGACAACATGGACAATAACAACAATGACAACAACAACGACAACATGGACAATAACAACAATGACAACAACAACGACAACATGCACAATGACAACAATGACAACAACCACGACAACATGGACAATAACAACAATGACAACAACAACAACATGGACAATGCCAACAATGACAACAACAACGACAACATGGACAATAACAACAATGACAACAACAACGACAACATGGACAATAACAACAATGACAACAACAACGAAAACATGGACAATAACGACAATGACAACAACAACGACAACATGGACAATAACAACAATGACAACAACAACGACAACATGGACAATAACAACAATGACAACAACAACGAAAACATGGACAATAACAACAATGACAACAACAACGACAAGGACAATAACAACAATGAAAACAAAAACGACAACATGGACAATGACAACAATGACAACAACAACGACAACATGGACAATAACAACAATGACAACAACAACGAAAACATGGACAATAACAACAATGACAACAACAAGGACAACATGGACAATAACAACAACGACAACATGGACAATGACAACAATGACAACAACAACGACAACATGGACAATAACAACAATGACATCAACAACGACAACATGGACAATAACAACAATGACAACAACAACGACAACATGGACAATAACAACAATGACAACAACAACGACAACATGGACAATAACAACAATGACAACAACAACGACAACATGGACAATAACAACAATGACAACAACAACGAAAACATGGACAATAACAACAATGACAACAACAAGGACAACATGGACAATAACAACAATGAAAACAAAAACGACAACATGCACAATGACAACAATGACAACAACAACGACAAGGACAATAACAACAATGACAACAACAACGACAACATGCACAATGACAACAATGACAACAACAACGACAACATGGACAATAACAACAATGACAACAACAACGACAACATGGACAATAACAACAATGACAACAACAATGACAACATGGACAATAACAACTATGACAACAACAACGACAACATGGACAATGACAAAAATGACACAACAACGACAACAAGGACAATAACAACAATGACAACAACAACGACAACATGGACAATAACAACAATGACAACAACAACAAAAACATGGACAATAACAACAATGACAACAACTACGACAACATGGACAATAACAACAATGACAACAACAACGACACACAACAACAACATCAACGACGACAACAACCACAACGACAACGACATCGACAATGATAATATTGACAGCAACAACATCAACGACAACAACAACGACAACAAGGGCAAAAACAACAACAATAATAAAAAAGCAACACCATTGACAACATTAGCAACAAAAACAACAACAACCACAACAAAAACGACAACAACAACGACAACAACATTAACAGCGACAACAACAATATCGACAATGACATCGACAACATTGATAACCATAACAACATTGACAACAATAACAACAACACGACATCATTGACAACAACAACACTGACAACGACAACATTGACAACAACAACATTTACAACAACAACATTGACAACAACAACATTGACAACAACAACATTGACAACAATAACAACATTGACAACAATAACAACAACGACGACATCGACAACGACAACATTGACAACAACATTGACAACAACAACATTGACAACAACAAGATTGACAACAATAACACCACCACCAACAACAACATCAACAACATCGATAACATTGACAACAATGGCAACAACAATAACAATAACAACAACAACAACAACAACAGCAACTACAGCGACAACAGAAACAACGATAACAACAACAGTAACTTTATTAACAACAACAAAAAAAAACAATCAATCACACCACAGCAGAGAAAGGGGGGGCAACAACAGCATGTGAGATGATGATAGCTCAGTAGTCAACAATACAGACTGACAACCTGGGTGTAATAAGTTCAAATCCAATTCGTTCCAGAGAAACTTTTTCACTTTAAAATGTTGACAAACATCATGTGGTCTCTCTCGTAAGTACCCGATATTTTTTAAAGAATTCTAACTGGAAAGATATCAGGGAAACGAATGCCAACAACAGACTCATCCGATTCATATGAAATGAATGAATGATGCCGAACAACAACAACAGCAGTGGATGTTGTTTTTAAGTATTTACTCTTGATTGGCAACCTTTACGTGGTCCCTTCCATTAGTACCTGATGTCTTTCTAGAAAGAATTCTAACTAGAAAGATATCAGGGAAACGAATGCCAAGAATAATAATCTGATTCATCCAAAATGCATCAATGATCCTCAACAGCAACAATTAAAATTATTCAGCAGACATTGCAGCATCAAACCCAATTTAACCCCTTATTAACACGCGTTCGTTTGCCGCCACCACAAAATAAAAATATATCATTAGGGTTCAAATATCAATGTGTCGTTATCTTTTAGGCACTGCAGTAACACAACGCAAGTAGGTTATTGACGGTGGCTCAATGGTTAACGGAACCGACTGACAACCTGGACATACAAAGTTTGAATCCAGTTCGTTTTATAAAAACACTTTAACTTAATACCTCTATAAGGCAACCATTCGCCCATGTATGGAGTACTGTTGTCACATCTGGCTGGTGCATCTGCTGCTTGTCTCTCGCTCCTGGACAGGGTTCAAAAGAGAGTCGCCAACCTGATAGGTCCTGAACTGTCATCTAGGCTTCAACCTCTGTCCCATCGACGAGATGTTGCATCCCTCTGCCTGTTCTATAAATACTTTAATGGTGAATGCTCTGACGAACTGCAAACACTTGTACCTCCCCGACGTAACTACCCCCGACAAACCCGACAAGCTACTAAGTCTCATCCCTTTACAGTAGAGATCCCTAGGTGCAAGAAAGCCTTTTACTCCAATAGTTTCCTCCCCAGAACTGCGGGTCTTTAGAACTCCCTTCCGGGATTCTGCTTTCCCAACTGCAATGATATGCAGAAGTTCAAGTTTAATGTTAACAAACATCTTTCTACTCTCTCCCTTCAAAATGACCCCGCTAATTAAGTCCCTAATAGTAGCCCCCTGCTTCAAAGTGGCACTGTGCCTTGTTTGGGGTGAAAATTGAAAAAAAAAAAAAAAAAAACCGCACGTGGTTGGCCCTGTCGGTGGGGCATTAGAATACGCCGACTGCCCCCCTGCAGAGGGTAAAAGTCCCTCAATGGGGGTCCTGGATATGACCTTAACCTATATCCAGTGGTGAGGCCCCAGCTTGTGGGCTTTGGGGAGTGTGGAGCCACCCTTTAATTACCATCGCTCCTAGGTCCACTCTGACCCAGAGTGGTAGTACCTGTTATGGTTAAATAGAAACCGACGTGAAAACAACAAATATATTCTATTAAAAAAAAATGTCTTCAAAATCTTTGGATTCGGCATTAAATAACCCGAAAAGGGTTGATATGCCGTAAAACAAAAACCAACCAAACAACCGCACGTGGTGTCTCCTGTAAGTACTCGATGTCTTTTTACAAAGAATTCTAACTACAAAGATATCGGGGAAACGAATGCCAACAATAGAAAAATCAATGGTACTCTGCAGAAACAACACAAATTCTTTTTTGGACATTTTCAAGTGAGTGCCAATGTGTTATTTTCAAGTGAGTGCCAATATGTTATTTTATTTATTTTTTTTTTGTGACAATATTTTTCAACTGATAATAGTCTGTGCACCGATTTAGCGTATTTTTTCTGTAACATACCAATAAAGTCTGGTGGCATCATGAGACGCTGTTGTGGCGCCATAGGTTCATGCTAACATTGTTTTTGGCTCCGAAACCATATGCGACTTCACCTGATGAAGACTTTGCAGTGCGCCGCAGCCTGACAGCTGGAAATGAGGAACGGCCTCGTCTTAATGAGTGACAGACGACGATGCTTGCTATTCATTTTCATAAAGTGATTTCAAGTGGAAATAAAAGAGACAACCCGATCGGTCTTGGCGCTTCTTTTTCCATTATTTTCGCATCATCTTTCATTTCTTTCTTCATCTTTTCCTTCTTCTCCTCCCACTGATGATCCATGACGTCATAGCACACACGGCGAAGAACAAAAGAAAGGCGAACAAATGAATCCCTTTTCATAGCAGATTCAAACTTGGCAGCTGCCATTTTTTACAAGAAATATTTCAATACAAAATTCAAGTTTTTTTCTATATACACATGACTAGATGTCCCGACCCAGCGTTGCCCGGGAGTGTTCGTCTTCAAATTTTTATTTTCTTATTTCTTTTTAAACCCACTTTTTTTTTTATTCTCGTACCAAAATATAATGTTTATGAATTTTTTAGATGAGGATTGATAATTTGGATTATTTGGATTATTCAGACTACTATACTCATTTTGGATGTTATTTTCACAACGTTTCAGCCGTTGTAATCTCCAACCTTCTTCAGGTGTGTAACGTAGTTGTTACATGTTAACATTTAGAACCCACACGTTGTAAGCAGACAGTCGCAAGGAAACAAAGACAAGGAAAGAATCAGACTCCTTTTGTCTTCAGTGAAACAACAGGCATTTATTTACAAGTACTTTCTAGAAACACGCCTGGTCTCTTGTTCAAAAGTCTTCTCGTATTCCGACGTGCTTAACAAGACTCTGCCGTGTCGAACACGTGGTACACTTTGTCCGACCATACACATATTTAAATCATTCGTTGACATCTATGCTGATGACACAACCATCTATGGAAACACATCAAAGGCTGTAAATGACAAAGTTCTCTCTAATTCTCTCTCCTCTGATCTTGAGCATGTGGTACAATGGGGGAAGAGGTGGCTGGTCACTTTTAATGCATCCAAAACGAAGCTTCTATCTTTACATCATCAACGCTCAGATCCCTATCTAGCATCAATTGAAATGGATGGCTCTCGTCTTGGGGAGGCTCCATGTTTTGACAAGCTTCTGAGTTTGACCTTTACTCCTGATCTGAAATGGAACACGTAATCAAATCTGTTGCCAAGGGAACTGGGAAAATGGTAGGATCCTTCTACCGCTCCAGAAGATATCTCACTACTGATGCAATTCTCTATCTGTATAAAAGCCAAATATGTCCAAGGATGGAGTACTGCTGCCACATCTGGGCAGGAGCTGCTAAAAACAGTGTATCCTGCCTTGACAGAGTACAAAATAGACTTCGTGGCTTAGTGGGGGATGCCCTTTTCTCTTCCCTGCAGTCTCTCTCCCACAGAAGAGACGTTGCGAGCCTGTCTGGGTTTTATCGATATTTCCATGGCAAGTGCTCGTCTGAGCTCCAATCTCTCGTCCCCCCTTGCCAATCTTTCACGAGAAACACCCGTCTGACTGAAACTACTGTCAATAATTTTCCCCACTCTTTATCTGTGCCTAAATCCAAACGTAGATTCCATGAGCAAAGCTTCTTTCTCAGAAGTGCACGCCTGTGGAACTCTCTTCTGTTCACCTGTTTCTCACCTGACTACAACTTGGATGTCTTCAAATCCAACATAAACAAATTCCTGACAAACCGCCCCCTTAAGTAAGACACTCTATCAAATCTCCAATACTAATGATTACTACAATACTATCTCATTGATTACTGTACACACAGTAACCCTTATCCCTGAGTGGCGTCCGGGCCTTGATAAGTGGTGACCGCCATGTGAAAAATAAAAAAGTGTTTAGAACAACCTTTTTCTGTCGCTCTCGGCCCATATGTGTAACACGTCTATTTTTATCCTCTCTCTCTAACGTGATCATCGCTCTGCACACACGTTTTTCTTTTTATAATCTTTTTCTTTCCTTCTTGCTTGCAGTGACGTCACCTCGCACACAGCTCGGTATTTATATATGTTGGCTGTTGCTGCTGCTGCTACCATACGTGCGTCTGCACTCTGCTACAGGTGTCTCTTGTCTATCTTGGGAATCTTTCAATCGAACTCGAGAATCTTTTCTTGTAAATCTGCACAGAATTTCGAACGGAGCCCTTAATTTAATCCACAGGGTATCATGCCTTAATTCCGTAACGATAAACAGTAAGATTAGACATCTAAAAACAAGATTCAGTTTAAGGTTCCTGAAATTCATATTAAAATTGTCACCAAGGACCATGGCATAACGGATAAAGTACTTGGTGAAACTCAATAGTAAGTGATAGAAGGTTTAATTTTCAGTGTAGGCCCTACAAAGAATACAATTGCAAATCATAATCTTTTGTGCACGGATTCTTATGATAAGTTAAAATTTGTTCGTTTCCAAAGATTCTGTTGAAAGTCGAGTTCAACAAAAGTAACAACAAAAAAAAAGAGAATTATGGATTTATTTTATATGATTCAACCTCGAAAGATAAACAAATGTGTTTTTTTTTTGTTTTTGTTTTTTGTTGTTTTTATTATTACTGATGATCATATCTGAACATCTTCCTTTCGCTTGATTTTTAAGACAAGAAAATATTGACTGCAAATGCAATACTACGAGGTGCCTTCAATAACTTTCCACACTATTTTCATATAGGCTCTATTTTTGGTAGTACACACATAAAACTCTAGTTTCCTTCAAAGTAATCTCCTCCCGCTGCAATTCACTTGTACTGTTCCAACAACTTCTGGGAGGCACCATGCAAGTTCTCTTGTCTTCATATGTCAATGACCCTCGTTACAATCTCTTTCATCTCCTCAACTGTCTCATAACGACAGCCTCTAAGGTTTTCCTTGAGCTTAGGGAATAACTAAAAGTCAGAGGGAGCAAGATCTAGACTATAGGGAGGGTGGGGAACTGTCTTGATGTCCTTCTTGATCAAATAGTCTGTGACAAGGATGTAATTATAGGCTGGTACATTCTTGCAAATCTTCCGCATTTTTAGTTTCTGGCAAATAATTGTGTGTACAGTTCCCACACTGACATCAAACTGTGCACTTATTGTCTCTATAGACACACGACGCTTCTTATCCATGAAATTCTTTATTTGGCCAATCAACTCTGGTGTTTTTACTTCCTTACTCCTCCCACACCTCTCACCATCTCTCACAGACTCCCTAACTTCCTTGAATCTCTTATGCCACTTAAAAACTGATGTTCAATTCACACAAGATGGTCCAAAAGCAGTCTGAAGCATTCCATACGTTTCTGTGGCATTTTTCCAAGTTTAAAACAGAATTTCATTGCATATCGTTCTTATAAGATGTCCTCACGTCCAGACTGCATTTTTGAAATTCACCAGCTGTGACAATCAGGCTTTAGTAGGGCGTATTCCAATTCCTACTGTAGCTGTTCATTTTAACCTGAAATCATAAAAATTGGTCAGTCATCTGATAAGATATATAGTAATAACATACTGAATTTTCATGAGTCTATGACAATTGTAAATGCCTATGTACAAAAACGTCTGGAAACTTATTGAAGGCACCTTGAACCACTAGCTAGATATTGCTGTTTATTAGTTACTGTAAAAATAACGGTATCATTGTGTACACATGTATAACACTATGGCGTTCAAGGATTCGTCATAGTAAACATAATTCAAACATTTATTTTTAGTTTTACTTACCATAACAAGGCATATTGCCACTGAAAGCATAAGGGGTTACTATGATAGAGACAAGATTTATATTGGGAATCGCTCCAAACAATACATTAAGCCACTTGATGTAACGGGCTAAAAATACTGCTTCAATGTAAAAAACTTGCCAACGATAAGTGTTAAATGGAATAGATCCTGACCTAAAACAACAGCAATTCTTCCCTCTTTGTCAGAAACATCGGTCATGGAATGTGAGGACTAAAGGACAAAATAAGAGAAGAAAGAGTTACAAACAATTTTGTTCACATTATATTTAAATTTCTGGACGTTGGGACAGTCGTGGAGATGCAGAGCAGGCCAGGAATTCCAAGCGATCCAACTATTCTGTTAATCATAAAATTGGTCGAATCGCTAGTGTGGGGTTGTTTGAAATTGGTATAATAAGGAATGCCCCTACAATCAAATGTAAACACAAAATAAAGTATCTTTTACTTTTAAATAACATGTAACATGAATTAATCATTAGAAACAATGTTTATTTTCCAGTGACAGCACTGACAGCATGGAGGGGGGGGTTGTAGGGTGATGTGTGTGTGTGCAGAATAACAGAAAGAGATAATGTGTTCATTTTCCTCTCTATTTTATTAGAATTGATGACGTCAGCAAAACTCCTCCAAATGTTGATGAGTCCAACTGATACCCATGTCCCCCATTTCAAACCTGGGTGCACCTGGATCCAGGATCGCTGCTTTGACCTACTTTATTTTTTTTTTCATTGCATTTTCACCCCAAACAACAGTACCACTTTGATGTATCTGGAACATAAATCGCAGGGATACTATGTAGGGAGTTGAGCAGCAACATGTCTGTTTACATTACATTTGAACTTTCGCATGTCAGTACAGTTGGGGAAGCAGGATTACCTTTGACGTCATCTTCGCAAGCCCAGACAGCCGACCGACCTCTCCGGAACCACCTCTGCCACCTGTAACTTCCTCTTCTGTAGCACTAAAGAAGCTATAAGGGATGAAAATCTTCTGACATCTCGAAGTCTCTTACAGTGAAGTGGTGGGATTTGTTGGATAAATCGGGGGCATTCACGTTGAAGGGATGCAAGTGCAGAAGTACTTGCACAGGGTGGAATGATTAAATTGTCAGCCTAGAAAAGACGACAGGATTCCATTTCCGTTTGATGAAAAGCGGTTTTCTTCTTTTATTGTTGCAGACCATCTACTAATTGGCTAGTTGTGTACAAATTCCAAGAGCAACTGGAGCCTTCTATCATGTCTGAAAGTGACATAATGTTCAACAAGTGAGATCGGAGATGGGCCACTGTACAACTCATCCAAGTTATAACAACAGGACCATTGCCAGCACTCTCAAAATGCATCGCTAGATTGCCACAAATAACAGGGATGTGCCTAGGGTGATGAAAACAAGGCTATGGTTATGGTCTTTGGTGTGGTTTCAAGTGAGGGCCACATCAAGCCACCTTACATCTTCGAAGTTGGCTTGAAAGTCAACACCAAAGTGTACCTGGATATGCTGAAGTGTGTTATGTTCCCCTGATACAATCAGGTGGTCACTGGCAGACCCTGGGTGTGGCAGCAGGACTCAGTGCCTGCCCACAAGTCCAAAGATCCTGGCTTGGCTTTAGAAGAAGTGCTACGAATTTGTACCTTCTCTCACTGCCAGCCCCCTTCTCCCCTGACTTGAACCCACTGGACTACTTCGTTTGGTCATACATCAAGAACATCACCAACATGACCTCCTACAACATGAAAACCAGCCTGATCGCCGCCATCCGTTGAGTATTCACCAAGCTCCACCCAGCGCTTGTGGAAAAGACATGCGCCCAGTTTCAGACCCGTATCGAGGTGGTGACTGAAGCTGAAGTCGGCTACATTGAATAGATGTCAGCTCTACTGCATAATCAAGTTACCTGATTTTTTCAATAAAAGTTTTAAAATAAAGCTGTAGTGTTGCTTTCTTTTTAGTGCAACAAATTTATTGTTCCAGCCTGTAAAACAAGTACAGGAATGCAACATTGCAGCGATATCGCAACAGCTAGAATTTGGGACACAGTACAGGATTTATCAAGTTAGAAATACCTTTTTTGTGTAATGCATAAGTACCGTCACAGGGACAAACAAATAATAATAAGAAAAGAAAAAATGTATTTATTTATGGTTCCTCCAAAACAATGCACTTCACTATCTTGTAAAGGTTCTTTCGTACACACATGTGCTTTTTAAAAGTCTTTCTCCCGGCCACCTCGTGCCCTCTCTCTCGCCCTCGACTTTACACGTCCATCTTGCCTGGTCCCACTTGCTTCTCTCCTCGACCATGTGGTTTATATAGATTTGTTTATTCTGACGAGACGAAACAAAACGTATTTAATTCCTTTTGTTTTCGTTCGTTTTGCTGCTAATGAGTTCACGTTCCATCGAAACTTTTATATTATTATATTGAAAAATGGAAAAAATTAGCTTTGATGATCTTAAATCAATTTAAAATGCAATTTTTTCATTTTAATTCGAAAATTTAAAACAATGTAAATTTTAAATTCGTGCAAAAAGAAAAAAAGAAAAAACAAAATAAAAGTCGTTCGTATTCGTTTGAAAATTTAAAAAATATAAATTTCACAACCGGATGAAACAAAATGGAATAAAATGAATGTAATCCTGATTAAAATGTAGATTCTTCATATTATCTGTTTTTTGTTTGTTTGTTTTTTTAAGTCATCATTTGGTTGACGTGGTGGATCGTCTGTGCTGATCTAGTCTTTTCTATCAAAGAGGCCACCAACTAAGTGACCATCAGTTGCTTCTAGACTTAGCATTTTTAACTGATCTGACCAACATGTTGAATAACCTTAATCTAGAGCCGCAAGGAAAAGACAAAACTCTGATTTATATGATAAGCTCAGTTAATGCTTACAAGCGAAAAATGCATCATCTGTCCTCCAAACTCCATCACCATAATTTAGCAAACTTCCAAAACCTCACGTCAGAGCTGAAGATGCAGGGGAGTAAAGTCTGCATCTGCGTTACACAAATCAGATTGACAATTGCCTGTACGAGTTTGATAAAAGATTTTGAGATTTTCTTTTACTTGAACCTATTTCTACATTCATGTGCTACCGTTTTCGGGAAAATGCTGCGGTTATTCCACTTGCATCAGAAATTGCAACTCTGTTCCACCTGAACTCATCTAGAGTAAATGATGAAATTTTGATACTACAATCTAATACTACAATTCTAGAGCGCATGGAGAGTTTTGTAAGACAGCCTTCTACTCTAATAATTTCTTCTCCAGAACGGTTAGACTTGGAACTCCCTTCCGGAATTCTGTTTCCCCAACTGTACTGACATGCAGAAGTTCAAGTGTAATGTAAACAAACATCTTGCTGCTCAACTCCCTATATAGTATCCCTGCAACTTATGTCACCGATAGTAGTCCCCTACTTCAAAGTAGCACTGTGCTTTGTTTGGTGTGAAAATTGAATTAAAAAAAAAAAATAGTTACGGTTATCTGTACAATAATATTCCAAATATTCAAAAATTCCAAATAAAAAAATTCACACATTCGTATCAAAGTTGTGTACAGCTGTTTTTAGGCGAAGATTCTTATCAGTGTTTTTTTCTTTTTAATTTATTTTAATTTTTTTTACCTTTTTTCTCCCTCAAGCAAGCATATTGCCACTTGGGTACAAGGGGCTACTATTTGGGACCATATCTACAGGAACACAATGTAAGGAGTTTGTGTCTGCTCACATTACATTTAAAATGAAAAGTATCCTGAAGTTGAAGTCCAATGTGCAAGTCCAATGTAAGTGCAAGGGGCAGGAAAGCGGTTCGATCAGTACACACACAGACACGGTGACACGCCACCAACACGATCCAGCGTACACAATTACCAACCGGCCGTTCTTTCCTCGCCCTTGCCTTCCAAAACGGCCTGAATTTATAGTTGTCGAAGACCAACTGATTTGCATATATGCACGAGATTTTGCGAGAGTTTCCGAGATCATACCATTACAAAACGCCGTCGGCGCCATCTTGGAATTCTCTTCTTATCCTAGCTTCGCAGCGATGACAAAGCACACACGCACACCTAGGTCGTTTGAACGGTAAGCCCTCATTTTCACAGCTTTTGCCACATATCCTAACATGAGAAAAGTTCATTGACTGCATTATTTGATTCCAATTATCAATGAGTCAGTTTTTTCACACATAAAGATTATTAAATCCAAGTACCGTCCTACCATGACTGATGATCGTTTAGAAATATGTTGGATGCTGACCGTCAGTAGCTATTGTCCGAACTATGCATCACTTCATTGCAATTCATCAGAATAAGACAATGTCAAAAAATGCACAGCGTTGCATTGAATAATTGGGTTCACATCATTTTGCAAGGTACTCAAATGCTTATGGATCTTAAAAAAAATTCAATATATCTATACTATTAATAACATTCTAAATGTTTATTTAATTATTTATGTGTGTATATATACCAATAAAACTTTTGAACGGATGCACCGAATTGAAAAATTCTTTTTTCCTCTGATAGATGTGAGTCCCTAAATTGTGTTTATCTATATAGGGTTCGTAACGAACAATGCCGAGTCACACAAAAAGCACAAAATAAGGGTTTTTGGGTCGTTTCGTTTTGTCGAAAAAGTTACTTGCTCATGGCAACGGAATTTAGCACTGTCTGTATATATTCGCGTAACATCATTCAGCATATGGGTGGGCAAGACTTGTGGTGCAATGGGTAACGCATCTGACTATGGATCAGAAGATTCCGGGTTCGAATCCTGACAAGTTCATAATAAATTTCAACCATCATTTTATCCAACGTTTACTCATTATCCTTACCCTTAGAGTATTTTTGTTTTTCCAGTGATTTAGTTTTGTGCATGAGAATTTCCCATACTCCGAGTTCACAGGGTAAGCGTTGATGATAAGACGATGTTGAGTGTACTTGATGTTGAGTGTACTCGATTTTGTGTTTGACTTGGCGTTGTGTGTGCGGACGCAGAGCAGCCGCTAGTTTTTAATAAATGCATTATAAATGTAAATTAGTTATATGCTACTTGGTAGATCATTTTGACTTAGTCATTTTAGAAGTAACTCACGAATTGTAGAAGTGAGCACAGTTTTATATGATTATAGAGATATGTACTGGTTTGGTTTGGTTGTTTTGTGTTTACGGCATATCAACAGTTTTTGAGTCATTTAATGTGAAAACTAGTAATTTTAGAAAAAGCTTTTATGCTTCAAGTTTTTATATCTTCAAATATTTCTTGATGGTGTTGTTTATTTATTTATTTGCGAACTATTATCCCCATGTTCATAGTTGTTTCACAACGTTTCGGCTAACTATTGCTTTGGTCTTCATCAGGTGGTTAACCGCGATGGGATAAGAATGCTGAATCTCTTAACTCTATCCTCAAGAGTTACTGCCTTCCATAGTTGTTGTCATCTAACCACGTTTTGACTAAATCTAATCCTCTGGCCTGCCTTGGGTAGGATTGAAATCGTTATCTTCAGACAATGTCTCTATCCACTGCGCCACAGGCCCCGTGGCCAGAGGAATAGTTGGCTGTAATGTCGTGAAACAACAACTCTTAAGATGAGGATAACTCTCAGCAAACAAAAAAATAAATATACAAATTACTCATCTCAAATTGTTTCTATTTTTTTTTTTTTACTTTGCAGAACATGATTGAGTTTTGCAAAGGAAAAGGAAAAATACAATGAAATCAATGTTTGGTGCATTTTACGTCAAGAAGCCAGCATCTTCAGACAGCCTGATCTGGTAGTACCAGGTAGGATATTGGCAGATGTAAGATGTTTTGTAGTCCAATGGAGAGAGCCTATTTTCTTTGTGGCAAACTTGGCAGTAGTTTTTATGCACTTATTTCACTTCATGTTGTCTGAAAATGTAAGGACAAAGCACGTAAACACTGGATTCTTGTTAAAAGAAAAGGAGTTTTGTCTTAGTAGCATCAAATGTAAATAGTCATTTTTGGCTCTATTCTACTACAAACTGGGAGTCATTGTATTCACAAATTTCTATTCAAACTTTTAAAACCTTCTATGAAGTGGAACAATAAAATTGTTACCCTAGAAAATACGACATGATTCCATTTCCATTTAATGAAAAGCAGTTTACTTTTTTGTTGCTGACCATCTACTAGTTGGCCAGTTGTGTACAAATCCGAAGAGCATAATTTGATTATGTAGTAGAGCTGACATCTATTCAATGTAGCCGCCTTCAGCCTCAATCACCGCCTCGACACAGGTCTGGAACTGGGAGCATGTCTTTTCCACAAGCGCCAGCAAGGAACATTTCATCTGTTCTCTTAAGAACTAATTTAGGTGCTTTAGAAATCACTGGACACATAAGCATCGACTATCTTTGACTGAAGATAACCGCTGACAGATTTTTGGCAACAAAAAAACTTTCTAACCCTTCATGGACATTTTTCAACTTTCTTCCATATATATCAAACGGTGTAAGTAATTGTTGTAGCAGTGTACATGTTGAATTCCTCGTCGCCAGTGTTTTAGCAGTGTAAGGAAATATAAACAGAGAAACTTAATCCTTAATGACAACCGCACTACCTAATGCAATTAGAACCAACCACATAAAAGCAAGGATCGACAAGACACAAGAAAACAGCACATGCAGGCTCTGTGGACAAATAGACAAAACAATAAACAACATAATAAGCGAACGCAGCTAACTAACTCCAACAGAATATAAAAATAGACAAGATCAAGTGCAGAAGGCAATACACTGGGAATTATGCAAACAATTACATCTCGAAGACCTAGACAAATGATACAAGCAAAAATCAACAGTGGTACTTGAAAATGAAAGTCACAAAATTCTATGGGACATGAACATACCAACGGATAAATCCATCCAAGCAAGAAGACCAGCTGTCATTCTAGTTAACAAGAAGGGAAAGTCCTGCCAGATTGTAGATTTTTCTGTTCCAGCAGCAACACAGTATAAAGATGAAGAAGACAAATAGTGGAGCAAATACATGGAACGGGCCAGAGAGCTCAAAGGGATCTGAAAGAAAGTCAAGATAATATCAATAATAGTAGGAGTACTAGGAACAATACGGAAAAACTTTGAAAAAAGAATGGGAGAAATTGGAATCAGAGGGATGGCTGATAACATACAACGATTAACAATAATGAAAACGGCTGAAATATTAAGGAAAATCCTTGAATGTGGAGAGTAATACACATGATCTACAGACACAAGCTGGATATGCAGAAAGAGTTACAGATGTAAAACACAAGTGGACATCACATGAAATCATGAAAACTGAAACTGCATAATTGTAAGTTAATGTATACCTATTAACCCTTATCCTTGAGTGGCCTCTGGGCCTTGATAAGTGGTGACACCCATGTAAAAAAAAAAAAATCCCCTCCTGCGCCCATACTTTCCATCTCCCTTCCCTTTTTTTTTCATGTGTTGCTATGAACAGACGCCACACGAAATAAGTGAGGATCAGGGAGAATGGAAAGACCGAGAAGAGAGAGCACTAACCAGACCTGCACTGGATGAGTGCAAAGAGGACTGGAACTTTGAGGAGGCTTATTGCCATTCAAATTCCAGTTGAGATCAATGATCGCTGCCAATGAGGAATCACTGGAATGTGGCTGTTGCAATAATCTGCAAAGGTTATCAAAAGAACTTGAGAGTACTGGAAATCCGTGGAGACTTGTTGTCACTCAGACTCCAGGGAACATGACAAATTGTTCTCAAAGAGAAATCTTTGATGATGGCCTATGTAATTACTCCTAGTGAGTAAATGATGATAATAATAATAATAATAATAATAATAATAATAATAATAATAATAATAATAATAATAATAATAATAATTGATGAGTATAAAACACCTGGTTAATAAAACGAAGTGAACGTTTCGTTAGAAAAAAATTGATGAAATATCTAGGCGCACAAACGTTGAAAGTTGCCAACAAAAACAGCCAGTCTAACATAGTTGACCGAGAATATGTAGGTATTGACTCGTACATTTCAGCCTTTCAACGGCAGCGAAATAATAGACGTCTAACCCTTCCAATACACACAACACACAGTTGGCATTCTCTGTTTCCAAATCCTGGAAATATTAACAGGCACCATTGGAGGTGTAATCTTTCGCGCCCCAGGGAACGAACAGAGTGGGAAGCGGGGTGGGCAAAATGTTACTATCATTCGAGGTTTACTAGCGACTCTTAAAAAAATGTACTCCCTACTCTTCCTCCTCCTCCTCATCCTCCTCCTCCTTCCCCTTGTTCTTTTACTCTGATTTGAAAAAAAATATATATATACAAACCAGAAGTGAAGCTAACAGCTTGCACATGTCACACTTTTTTGCTAACTTTGTTTTATTTCATAGATAAACAAACATTTTTGGAGCCTTTTAGTAGACATGAGTGTTCCTCCTGACTCCTGACATGGCCGAAACAAATTCACTAAACGCCAAACAAAAATCAAAAACATTTAAAACTTAAGTAACATTAAAAAAAAAAAATAATAAATAAATAAATAAATAAAAGTTATCGACTCTTGATTGGATAGTAATCTAAGTATAAAAATCACGTTTCAGCCAATCAGAAGTCCTGCAGATTTAGAACTGATTATTACTTAACAACCTTATCCATTGGTTCACCGGTCTATGTGGGCTCTATTAGAAATGCTACATAGATTCCTGTATTTGACATAAATATTCCTGAGTTTGACAAACCGCATGCGGAGAAGATTGGTCGGACGTTACATCAGCCGAAACGTTGTGAAAATAACATCAAGGGTGAAGCCAGTCGTCCGAATAATCCAAATAATCAACTCCAATCTAAAAAATTCTGCACCGGATGCAAAGTTCTTGGAAAGACATTCTGTTTAATGTAAGGCACATAGAAATGAAAAAAAAAAAAAATGAAACTGTGGCACTAATCAAACCGTCTTCCTCTGAATGAGGAAGTTTTATTGGAGCATGAAATTTACAAGTGGTCCTTAATCATATGTGTATCCCGATTAGAGTAGATGACGATGTTAGATTTGTGCAATTATTGCAGGAAGGTGTCCACGTTTCCCTGCATACAGCGCCTGCTATTCCCAAATTGGTCATCCACCTGGTATTCCTATATTGGTAACCCATCTGATATTGACCAGGTTCAATGTTGTTTAACCTTAATGATTTAGCAAAAACCTATTTTCCAACATGATTATGCCATATATTTAGGCATATAGAGGAATAAAGGAACGTTCTTTGCAGTTGTGTTAGTATGGCAAGTTTCTATGAATGTCTTACAGGAACCAGGGATTAGAGCTCAGTCGAGCACTTCCCATGGAAATAAGGATTGAGTAGAGAAAGACTTGCAAAGTCTCTTTTGTGAAAAACGTACTGTACTTGCAATAACCCTTATCCCTGAGTGGCTTCCGGGCCTTGATAAGTGGTGACCACCATGTAAAAAAACAAAAAAAAGGGCCGTAGAAGAAAGAAAGGATCACTAATAGATATCAATATTGGTTTTGTCCTCCATATTCTAGGTAAGAAATCACAGGCTTTGATTGGCACCTCCCAAGATGTGTCAAAAGTGCTCAATCTTGTGATGAATCAGCCGCTTACTACTATTTATTCAACTTTGATTTAATTCCGAAATTTATAAACTATGACAGATCTTTTAGGATATTTTTCTTACAGAAAAAATGTCTCCTCATTTCTAAATTATTATCCTCTCACCAGGAATTCTAACACAGGCCAACATCAGTGATAACTCATTGGCAATAACTTGTGGTGTTCTTTGGAATCTGAGTGACAATACGTCTTCCCACACTCCCAGTGATTTCCATCTCTCTTGATAATCAGTGCAAGTGACTTCATGTTACCTCAACAGCCGCTTACCATTGATTTCCCACTGGCATCGGCCATTGGTAAAAAATTTCCCCAAGGCCCTAGTTTTCTTTGCACCCTTTCAGTGGAGGTTTGATTAATGTTCTCCTTCTTCAGACCTCTTGGAACTTTTATAACATTTTCAGGTGACGCCATCTGATGTAAACGCCATCATTTCTTTGGGGGGGGGGGAGAAAGTATTTTGCGATTTTGGTTTTCTTGATTCCCTGTGGCCGTTTTTGTTTTATTCCTATTACTGGTTTGTGTTTGCAGTTTATGTTTTATTAAACTCCTCGGCCTAAAATTCACGAACAACATGAACTGGAACAAATACATTGAGGACATTGCGAAGGCTGCCGCAAAGAAGGTGGGTTCCCTCTATGGAGCTAGAAAACCACTCACATGTGAGAGTATCCTGTACAGCCACCATTCGCCGATGCATGGAGTATTGTCACATCTGGGCTGGTGCATCTACCACTAGCCTCTCCCTCTTGGATAGGGTCCAAAAAAAAAGTTTTCAATCTAAAACGTCCCACTTTGTCAACTAAGCTCCAACCCCTGTCCCATTGCCACAATGTTGCATCTCTGTGCCTGTTTAACAAATATTTTAATGGAATGTGTTCTGATGAACTCGTTGCACTTGTGCCCCCTCGATATGCATATCTCTGACAAACCTGCTTTGCAACAAAATCTCACCCCTTCACTGTAGAGGTTCCTAAATGTTAGAAAGCTTTCTTCCCTCGAACAGCAAGACTTGGAATTCCCTTCCTGCTACCTGCTTCCCTGGCTGTACTCATATACAGAAGTTTAAATGTAATGTAAACAAACATCTTGTTAATTTTTCCTAGGCATGTTCCCAATTAGTAGCCTCTTATATCCAAGTGGTGATATGTCTTGTCAGAGATGAACGTGAGCAAAAAAAAAAATTATTATTAATATTAGTATGTAAGTAAGAGTTATTATTATCCATACAGTATTCTGTTTGTAACATTCTTAGTTAGTCCGTACGCTACTCTGTGTAAA
>NC_136511.1:37466828-37514328 GCF_053919585.1 Euprymna scolopes
CAGAAATCAAAGGAGGTAAAAAGAAGGAGAAATAATTTAGCTATGGCATGTTTAGGTGTACGAGAGGATCCCCCAAGCCTGAATAATAGAATGCTTAAAAATGTATAAAATATTAAGCAGGATCATCAATTTGATAGAAAATGCAATGAGAACATGGGGTCTAGAATTGGCAGCTGATGGACAACACATAACAGAAATTAACATACAAAGAGGCATCTGCGAAGAAGATTCGCTATCACTATTGCTGTTTATCATAGCCATGATGCCCCTGAACAAGATACTAAGAAAGTGCCAAGCTGGATACAAGTACTCTAACACAGAGCAAAAAATGAACAACCTGATGTACATGGACGACCTGAAACTTTTTGCACGAACCGAAAAGGAACTAGAGACACTAGAGACCAGGATATCCAAATGGAGTTTGGTGTGGAAAAGTGTGCACAACTAGTTATAAGAATGGGAAAACTGGAAACAACAGGAGGCATGGAACTACCCAACCAAACGAAATGAGAACCCTCGGGGAACAAGACGACTATAAATACTTGGGAGTTCTGGAAGCAGACACCATCAAACCCCCAGAAATGAAAGAGAGAATAGGAAAGGAATACCCCAGAAGAACAAGAAAACTTCTAGAAACTAAATTATATAGCAGAAACCTAATAAAAAGTATAAATATATCAGCAGTATCACGAGTAAGATACTCAGGATCGTTCATAGGGTGGACTAAAGAACTGAGACAGCTCAATCAGAAGACCAGGAAACTCATGACCATGCATAACGCACTACACCCAAAGGACGATGTTGACCAACTCTACATGAAAAGGAAAGAAGGCGGGAGAGGATTAGTTTGTATAGAAAACTGTGTGCATGACACAAAGAATTAGAAAAATAACGCAAAACATGGAAAGGATAATCATGGCAGCGAGAAACATAAAAAAAAATCGACAAAACAGAAAACAGAGAGATAAAGGATAAGTTTAGAAAAGAAAGATGGGAAGAAAAACAACTACATGGAAGATTCATAAGGATGACAAAAGATGAGAATAACCAAAACACTTGGACATGGATGCGAAAAGGAACCAAGAACGTTGAAGTTGCATATCTATAAGTTCTCTAACGTCATCCCATCCCTGATTAGTACATCACCCCCCCCCCAAAAAAAAAATAAAGAAACTGAGTAGTCAAGGAGAAAGGGAAGACTGAGGAGAGAGTACTGACCAGACCCCCCGCTGGACAAGTGCGAAGAGAACTGGGACCTTAAGGAGGCTTATTGCCACTCAAATTCCAATGAAGACCAATGGTCGCTGCTAGTGAGTAATCAATGGTAAGCGGCTGTTGCGATAATGAAAAGTCATTTGCAAATGTTATGGAGAGAGGTGAAGAGTACTGGAAACCTGGGGAGACTTGTCGTCACTCAGCTTCCAGAGAAAAAAACAGGTTGTTATCAAGGAGAGATATTTGATGACCTGTGTGAAAGTTCCTTGTAAGCCAATAATAATAATAATAATAATTATAATAAAAAAAATAACAACAATTCTAATAAAAATAATCATAATGAAAATAACAACAATAATAACAATAATTACAATAACAATAATAAGAAGAATAACGACAACACAATAATAAAAATAAAAATAATAATAAATAACAACGAAATAATAATATTAATAACAATAATAAAATACTAATAATAACAATAACAATACTAATATTAACAATAACAATGATAATAATGACAATAATAATTATAGCAAACAACAGCAATAATAATAATAATGATAATAATAATGACAATAATAATAACAATAATAAAAATAACAACAATAATACCAATAATAATAATAATAACAATAATAATAACAATAATAACAATAACAATGATAATTATAAGAACAACAACAACAACAACAACAACAACAGCAACAGCAACAACAACAATAACAATAATAATAATAATAATAATAATAATAATAATAATAATAATAATAATAATAGAGAACTGAAAAGAGCATGAAACATAAATAAAATTACGGTAATACCAATAGTTATAGGAACACTGGGAAAAATCTCGCAAAACATGAAACAATACTAGGTGCAATAAAAGATGAGATTGGCGCCATATAATAAACGGCGAAAAATCCTTCAATGCAGATCAACAACCAACAAACATGACCAACATATGTTAATTTGCTAAGGACATACCATAAACATTTATGTAAATTTGATAGCAAAATAATAAGTGCCTTTATTTCTATATGATATAGATTATATAATAATAATAATAATAATAATAATAATAATAATAATAATAATAATAATAATAATAATCTAATGTATAAAACTCACTATGTCTGTGTGTGTGTCTGCCCCCGTTTTTCAAATTGTATCCCCTCCTAAATGGATGATCGTTGGAAAACGTGCAATAGCTCAAAAGATCGCATTTTTGGTACAGTATTTTATTAGGGGCATTTAATCGATAAAAATAATTGCTAAAGGCTTCAAAAAGGGTTCAAACTTGAAAGCAATAACACATTGACGAGCGTAACACAATGGCGTCATTATGCGCATGCGTTGCATCGAGTAAAAGAGAAATGTATTTATTAAGATATTTTACAACGTTTTGAAAGCGAGTGTCTTTTTGGTGCAACGGCTAACGTGACCGATTACTAGCGCAAGTGGATACGGTTTCCATCCTCATCTTTTTTTTCTTTTTTTTTTTACATTCCGATATTCTTGATTTTTAAATGTTATATAATGAATACACAATAACACTTTTATTAAAAAAAATAGAGGAATGTTTTTGATTTACGTAACGAAAATGCCATATTCAAATATATATATGATATATCGGCTTATTTGTTACATTCCAAAAATCACGTAAATAGATCAAGTAATGGCATTTGTATTGGATTTATTCCTAAACTATTTAACCGATCATTAAGAATATTAATTATGTGTACATGTTCATAGATTTCTATGTCTTGGATTCACTCCTAAACTAATTGACAGATCATTATGAATTTTAAATATGTTTATATGATTATACATTTGTATGTATTGGATCCACTCCTAAACTAATTAACCGATCATTATGAATTTTAATTATGTGTATATACTTAGATATTTTTATGTATTGGATCCACTCCTAAACTAATTAACCGATCATTATTAATTTTAATTATGTGTATATGCTTAGATATTTTTATGTATTGGATCCACTCCTAAACTAATTAACCGATCATTATTAATTTTGATTATGTGTATATGTTTATATATTTGTAAGTATCGATTCACTCCTAAACTAATTAACCGATTATTGTGCATTATAATTATGTTTATATGTTTATATATTTCTATGGATTTAGTCCTAAACTAATTAACGGATCATTATGAATGATTAGTATACGTATATACTTATATATATGTATGTATTGGATTCACTCCTATACTAATTAGCTGATCATTATAAATTTAATGTATTCTATATGTTTGTATATTTGTATAGTCATATTCCAAAAATCACATACAATGATCACTTTTTAATCTATTTATGTGTACAAGAAATTCTATCAAAATAATAAGGTACTTGTGTAGTATAGTACTCATTAAAAACAAATAAAATCTTACATGTGACATACATGAAAATTATTAAAACCGAAAATCCTGTTTAATATTCGAGTAGTATGACTTACATATGAGAAATAAGGTGCTTCTTCGCTATAGCATCCAGATAACAAAATAAACAAATTCTTACCCCTGGCGTACAGAAAATATAACACAACAGAAAATTACATAAACGTATCGAGTTCTTTCATTTTTACATTAGAAAAAGGTACTTATGCAGTATCCTAACCGATAAATAAGGCACTTGTACAGTACAGTACCCAATATGAAAAACAAAGAAAATCTTATCTGTGGCGTACATAAAAGTAATCCAAACCGAAAATTATATAATATATTCGAGTGGTATGACATTTATATAAGAAATAAAGTGCTTCTTTATTATAGCACTCTATTATAAAAACAAACTCTCACCTCTGACATAAGGAAAAGTTCACACAACAGAAAAATTTGTACAGTCATCGATTAGTTTCATCTATATATTAGAAATAAGGTACTAGCACATTATCCTACCCTAGAAATAAGGTGCTTGTGTAGTATAGTACTCATATGAAAAACAAATAAAATCCTACTTATGACATGCATAAAAGTTATTAAAACCGAAAATCACGTTATATTCGAACAGCATGACTTTTAAATGAGAAATAAGGTGCTTCTTCACTATAGCAATAGATGAAAAAACAAAGAAAATCTTACTCTAGACGCACAGAAAATTTAGCACAACAGAAAATTACTTAAAAGTATCGAGGTTTTACATTTTTAAATTAGAAACAATGGTACTTCTACAGTATCCTACCCAGGAAATAAGGTACTTATACAGTGAAGTGGCCATATGAAAAACAAAGAAATTCTTATCTGTGACGTACATAAGTTATCAAAATCGAAAATCACGTAATATATTCGAGTAATATAACATTTATATAAAAATATAACATTATCCTACCCAAGAACTAAGGTACTTGTGCAGTATGAAAAAACAAAGAAAACCTACCCGTGACGTGCATAAAAGTCATTAAAGCCGAAAATCACGTTATATATTCGAATAGCATGACTTTTAAATGAGAAATAAGGTGTTTCTTCACTATAGAACCCAGATGCAAAAACAAACAAATTCTTACTCTAGACGCACAGAAAATTTAGCACAAAAAAAAAGATACTTAAAAGTATCAAGTTGTTTCATTTTTAAATTAGAAAAAAGGTACTTCTACAGTATCTTACACAGGAAATAAGGCACTTGTGCAGTGAAGTACCTATATAAAAACAAAGAAATTCTTATCTGTGACGTACATAAGTTATCAAAATCGAAAATCACGTAATATATTCGAGTAATATAACATTTATATAAAAAATCCGGTGCTTCTTCACTATAGCACTCTGATGTAAAAACAAACTCGTACCTGTGACATGCAGAAAAATTAGCACAACATAAACTTATGTAAAAATTTTTAAATATGTGTTGTACCCGCCCTAGGTAAGAAATTTTTTTTCCACATACGTTCTGTAAATTTCCTGTCTTAGGGAAGGTACAATTATTCCATACATATGTTGTGTAATACCCGTCCTAGGGTAGGTAAAATATTCTTTTGCTCAAGATGGCAAATGATACATAGACATAAAAACTTCCTCTATTCTAAGAATAACAGGTATGTTCAAAATTTTTCTCATTGTCTTATACGGTCCCGAGCAACGCCGGGTGGCCTTACTAGTAATGATAATAATAATAATAATAATAATAATAATAATAATAATAATAATAAGAAGAAGAAGAAGAAGAAGAAGAAGAAGAATAGACACAATCAAGTGACGATAGCAATACACTATAATAAATTATGCAAACAACTGCATCTTGAACACCCAGACAAATGGTACAAACACAAATCGGCAACAATACTTAAAAACAGAAGTCACTAAATCCTATGAGACAGCTATACAAACAGATAAATCCATCCAAGCAAGAAGACCAGGTGTTAAAATAGTAAATAAGAAGGGGAAATGCTTACAGACCGTAGATTTTGCTGTCCCAGCAAACCCTAGAGTGAAGAGTAAGGAGACAAAGAAGCGGGGGAAATACACGGAACTGGCCAGAGAGCTGAAAGAGATATGGAAGATAAAGAATGTCAAAATATAACCAATAATAGGAGGAGCACTAGGAACAATACCGAAATACTTTGAAAAAAGCATGGAATGGATTGGAATCACTAGGAACAAATAAGGAAAACGACTGAAGTATTAGAGGAAACCTTTGAATGCGAATAAACTACGGCGCTAATCGAACATATAGAAATTGCTACAGGAAATTAAGAAAACTAAAATTGTATAATTGTAAGTTACACCCCCCCCCACCCACACACACAAAATGCCCACATCAACTGGCACCACATCAAGTAGTTGAGTAGGGTCAAGGCGTATGGAAAGACTGAGGAGAAAAGGTACTAACCAAACCTCCACTGAATGAGTACGAAGAGGATTGCCACCCAAATTCCAATGAAGATCAATGATCACTGTCGACGAAAAATCAATGATAAACGGCTACTGTGATAATGCAAATTCATTTGCAAAGGTTATCGGAAGAGGTGGCAAGTACTGGAAATCTGTGGAAACTCAGGCTCTAGGAAAAAAAAAAAACAGATCGTTCTCAAAGAGAAATCTTTGATGGACTGTGTGAAATCTCCTAATGAATTTAATAATTTCGAATAAATACCTGAGCAGTATCACTAGTAAAATATTCTGGACCATTCATAAACTGGACAAAAAGAAGTTACACATCTTGACGAGACTGCAAAACTAATGAACGATGACAATATACTAAAACTGGAATTGGAAATAGCTCCCAATTTTTACAAGGCTGTTCAATCGTTTATTGAAAGAGAAACAGTTCTCAAAACTTTGGAAAACTTCATCAGTTTGACCAATATTTAAAAATAATGGAGATTAGTCTTCTGCATCTCAGTACAGACCAATCAGTCTCCTCCACATTATGAGTAAGTTACTTCAATCTGTGATAAATCTAGAAGCTTTTAGTCACCTCAACAAAAACAGTCTATTCAATGACAAGCAATACGGATTTTGTCCTGCAATATCAACAGCTAACCTGCTGACTGTAATATAACAAAGGATCATTGAATCTATTGATGAGGGTCTGGTTTCTAGATCAATAGCTCTCGATATATCAAAGGACTTTGATAGGATTTGGCATAAAGGTCTATTTCACAAGATTTCTTTCTATGGAAACCTGGAAATATCTTCTCAACCATCAAATCCTTTCTCTCCGATAAGTTTATAAAATTAATCGTTGATGGGTAGAAGTCTCATAATACTAATCTTGAGCAAATGTATTTTTTATTTGCACGTAAAGAACATAGTTTTGGAAATTATGTCAAACAGACTGTATAAATTGACCATAGGTAGCATAATGAAAATTTGATGTTAATTTACGGTTCTTCAATAAATTGTTTATGTTGGATTTGAAAACGACCATGTTATAATCAGCTGGGAATCAGCCCTGTGGTATTGTGTTTCACAGACGAGCAGTCCTAGAAAACAAACTCTGTTCATGGAATTTTCATTTAGATTTAGGCACAGATAATAAAAGAAATTGCTGATAGTTATTCGTGAGTGTCTTACAGGAGAGAACCATAGAGTGAAACTCAGTTGGGCACCTGCCATAAAATAAGAGTAAAGAGAGACTCACAACGTCTCTTCTATGAGAAAGATGCAGCAACGAGGAGAAAAGGGTACCGCCCTCTAGATTTCGAAATCGATTTTGTATACTGCCGAGGCATGAAAGGGTGCTCCAAACAGCTCCTCCCCAGATGTGGTACAGTGTTCCATCTTAGGAGATTGAAACTTTGACAAAAATTACTTCTTTTTAATGTTTTATTTTAAAATTACCAACTGAACTCTTTATTTGTCGTGGGGATTAAAAAAAAACACTGGTTAATAAATAATCTACATTGGATTTTATCTCGCAAGCAGATCCATAGTGCCTATGTCACATTTCCAGATTTAACTGCCATCTTTTAGGCCGCCTACACAATTTGGTAGGCAGTCTGTGATTGGTTTAAATTTGAATGTCAGGTGATTTGACTTGGCGCCTTTTTGTATTCATGTGTTTATTTTTCAGTCTGAGAAAGAACACAGAACTGTACAGACTCAAACCAGCGGTTCCCTCATTAGGGAGCCAAGACAATTCCTTCATGGACACCAAACAGTTGGTGAACGAAGGACATATTTTCGGCATTTTTTCTTTTTGTTTTTAAACTCTGTGCTTACCTAAACTGTCTAAAAATATTATTTTGTGTGAATAATGTTCTATTAGGGTAGAAGGGGTCCACTTTCTTTGCAGCAGCCTTAGCAATGTCCTCAATGATTTTCTCCTGTTCATGTTGCCTGTGAATGTTAAGCCGAGAAGTTTGAACGATAAGCACTTCGATGGGTGCTATTTGTCATTGCAATCAGTGGTTGAGAATGTTTCTTGTAATTGTTAAAGGAAAGAAGTTTAATCTTAGTAGCATTAGATGTTACCATTCATTTATGTCCACATTCCATTATAGACTGAAGGTCGTTTTCTAAGATTTCCGCCATTTTGCCTTTGATATGTGTACATTCGTTTTTCCCTCTTGTCTGTTATAGACGAAACGTATTACCCTCATCCTTTTCTGCCCATAGTGTGCTGATCAACATAGAAATTGATTACAGGATCATGTACGTCACGAGTTGATGTGTTTGACGAAACGTGGTAAAAGTGAATGTTCTCGCTGCATGCTTCAGTGAATCTAGCCAGGCATCAGAAAACCGCACAGCGGACACAGTGCAAAGATTAAATGCTGGATGAATTCAAGTTGAAAATAGCCGATTTGATGCAAACGCTTCCTTGCCCAGTTTTGACTTTAGTCCAATTGATGAACTCGTCCTGTTTTGCATAGCCGGTCTCATCTAGTTGATGAGACACTCGGCATCTAATTTTATATTTGCCTGCATGCTTAATTAGAAAGAAAATCAAACTTGAGAAGTTCTGTCTTTTCTTTCATTAAGATTAAACTCATTGGCAAAGGTGAAGAAGTACTGACCTAAAGATTGTGAGTTCAATTCTTGGTGACGGAAACAAAATAATAGAAATCCAACATAAACATTTTTATAAGAAAATAGTTGCACACTATTTGAAGACACTTGTTTGGAATAGAAATTTGAATATTTTCCAAACTTTAGGTGTCAAGAAAATGATCAAATCATTTTTATGTCCTTTTGTTGGTGTTGTAAGTCCAATATTTCGCCAAAAATAGCTTCATCAGGGTGGTTAGTTCGTATATAAAAAATATCTACGAACTGACTAACTACCCTGATGAAGCTATTTTTAGCAAAATATTGGACTTACAACACCAACAAAAGGACATGAAAATGATTTTATCATTTTCCTGACACCTAAAGTTTTAAAAAATTTATAAACATTTATCTTGCCTGATAGTCAGACCCAAATAGCAATCCGTCTAACATATGGATGCTTCATACTTTTCTCATTTTGTATATTATTTTCACAATGTTTCAATCGATGTAGCCACTGACCTTCTTCAGATGTATTTTGTCAAACTCTGGAATCTTCTGTTGAACTCAGAAATCTACACAGAACAAAAGCATAGCGAGGAAGCACCAAGGAGTCCAAACTTTCGTAGCAAAAATTTTACAAAATATAATGTTTCGTTCGTTTCGTTTTCGTAAAGTTTCATCAACCTAAAAACTGCAATTAATGCTCATTGACCGTTTTTATAACGTGAAATTTAAATATTTTGATTGATTTCTGATTTTTTTTTTATACAATTGCTTTGTCAAATCACGCAAGCTGATTAACAAATGAAACTTTTAGGTTTCCCTAATTATAACTTTCCATGTTTCATGGCAAATTCCATTTTTCCCCCATTTTGATTACGTAGGAGTTATTTTTACTGGCTAAAGACCAAATCGGTTTTTTGTACATGTCCAAATATCCTATATATCACGTTTCAAGATTAAAACAGATTAAAGAGAAGTTATCATGTACAATTATACCGAGTTCTCTCCCTTGTGTTCAGAAAACTACATATATAAATATTAATTAAATTATTTAACTCCAAGCTTGTGTGTGTGTGTGTGTGTGCGCGCGTGCGCCTTTCTCACCTCCACATTATAATTTGTTCTTTACTTTTAATCAACCGACGTCAATTACAAAAACAAACTTTTAAAAAAAATGCTATTTCACAAAATAATTTGATTATGAGATTAAAAGTCCCCACAGCAATTCAGCCATTTTTATTTTCTTTATTCCCGGGCAACGCTGTCGATATCAGAACAATCAATCTGAATAGATAAAATAAATGTTTCAGTTTGAAATTCGAGGTTACTATGACAACCCATGGAAGATCAAAGATTACTGGCACGCCATCTCGGATTATGTTGACGTTTATCTTCAGGGGCTCGCACATATATTTCAGAACGTATACCGAGTATCCATCGCATTCATCATTGTTGATGAAGATGCTTCAACCTCTTCAGATGATTTCGATAAGTGATGCAAGTGTCGCATGCACTAATCATCATCATCATCATTCCCTTTCCACTATTTATTACTAGCGGGGGGGGTATCCGGCGTTGTCCGGGTGTTTGGAGGTGTGTGTGCTCTTAAATCAAAAAGAAACACGGGGGGGGGGGGTAAAAAATGTTTTCATAATTAGGTAGAATCGAACCGGAAGCCCTGAGGCGAAGTTGGAAAATAAAATGTGAAAAAAACATGACACGTTAACCGAAGCAAGAATGAGTTACTGAAAGAAGTTTGAATTTATTTAATTAAGAAGAGAATTGAGAGATGGTCGCACTAAATGACGTCAAGTGGAAGTCGTAGAGTTACCATTTTGTGCGAGCGTTATGACGACGACGACGACGTAAGCAATAGCTATTCAGCAGTTAATATTTTCTGCGGGACAGTTTTTAATGAGGTCAATAACTCGGTTTGTTTGTTTTTACCCAACTTTGGGGAAAATCAGCTCCTGGTTTATTAGAGGAGTGTCCAGACGAAAGCAATTGTTTGATATGACGCTAAAAAAGGCCGACATTGACTAAATGTTTACATCGCTTAAGTGCTGATTCGAATCTAGTTTCACTTTTTTTATACTGTAAAGCGAAAGATACACGCGACGATCTAAAATTCTGGGAACAAATAGCGCGTGAAAGTCGGGAAAATTAAATACACACGTTCGTTAGATATTATGATTTAGACAGCATATAAAAAGTTTTAAGAAGGAATGAGCCAACCGAGAAGCCCAGCGAAAAAAGCCTTTTACAGACATACACAAAAAGCGAACATACATACACACATTTTCGCTTTTATATATATATAGACTAGCGGGGGGTACCCGGCGTTGCCCGGGTGTTTGGGGGTGTGTGTTGGGGTGGGGGGGTAGATCAAAACAACCCTGTTTAAAGAAAAAACGTTGGCCGGGTGTTTGGAGGTGTAAAAGAAAAAAAAAAGTTTTAGTAAAAAGGTAGGCTTGAACCCCGAACCTTTGACGATGGAAAAAACCCTGCGACCTAACCATCTCGACCACGGGAATAGATGAATTGATAAGTGTGTTAAGTTGACGTTTATAAAGCGAAATTAACAGGTGCGAGAACGTTAAGTCGCGTGATGTTTGACCTAGTTTTGCACTGGAAGCCAGTTTCTATCTTCCCCGCTACGCGGCGATCAAAAGATATCTCGAAAATAGCTTGTAAGAGTCGGGTAAATTAAAGATAGCTGCGACCAGAGTTTCTTATTCATAGATATTATTATTTAGACAGCATATAAAAAGTTTTAAGAAGGAGCGAGCCAACCGAGAATCACGGCGAAAAAAGCCTTTTGTAGACATACACAAAAAGCGAACATACATACATACATACACACATTTTCGCTTTTATATATATATATATATATATATATATATATATAGATAACACGAGTTTCCACACTCTCTCCATAATCTTCTATCGTCTATCATGTTCCATTAGTGAAGATCACAGACTAATAATAATCTTTTCTAATGAATTGATAACCACATTTCACTCTACACTCATTTCGTCCACCGTTATCTGCCAAACAGTGCGGATGAGTTGGTCGAGGCACATGGTGTTTTCTGGGATAGTGGCTGTATACTGACGTCCGGAACACACATTATACCTCACGTCTCTGTCGCTACTCTGAAATCATCAAACCCAGTTCCTAACTGTGCTTCATAAACGGTCAACAGACGCCGGTGAATGTTAATCGATTCAATTTTTCCTGTGGGAAGGAATTTGATAACACATCTCTGCTTCTGATGCATGCCCATGATAGGCGTTGTATTCTTTATGTTACACATCGTTAATATCTGCCAACAGAGAGATAAAACTTTTTAGGTCATGAATGCATAAGTTCAGTCATCATAACAATATAATTTTTAATCCCTTCTGATTCATTCGGAGGGAATAAAAAATAGGAGGTATTACTTTTGGAAGGTCCCTCACATTATAACATGAATTTGCTCACTCTATCTCTCCACAATCTTTTGTCTTCTATAATGCTTCGTAGTGAAAAACACAGAGTAATAATATGTGTGAATGTGTAGAACTATGCCGTCTCTCAAGACACGCCGACCATTTGACCATGGCTTTCTTCTCCATCTTTTATTCTGGCAGTGTCGTCTTGACGATCATTGAGAGAACGATCACTGGTTTACAAGTCCATAAAAATAAATCAACCCAAAATCACAAGAGAAAACACAAAATCCAACACATTGTGTTTATAGATCAGTTGCATTCTGAGTGTGTGATACCATCGTGGAAAACAATTCTCCAAACAACAACGTCCACAGCTTTGTTAAGTTTAAATATATCAACAAAGATCCAATTGAAATAATGTCTGTCGTGGACATCATAGTCGTTCAGTTAAAGTCAACTCACCTCTGGTCTGCTAAAGCTCTGCTTGGTCTGCTTCAAGCTGCAAGCTGTCATCAAACTAAAAAACTGTCTAAACTAACTTAAAACTTCTAAATATATTGACTTCAGGCTCGGAAATTCTATGTCCGGAACTTTCGTCTTACTCGGCCATTCGCAGTTGACTACCCATCCCGCTTTCATTATTCATCCCACTGCCTTTGTGTATCATGGTAAATTATTTCTAATCATTGTCACACCTTTCTTATACTTCCAACAACTTTTTCCTATTTTTTTATGAGTCACGCCCTAACACCCTGAAGTCCCAGTTCTCGTGAGAGGAACGTCCATATTATCAAAAATAACTGGATAGTCAGAAGCAAATACCAATTTGTCTGATGCATTTAGGTTTAAGTTGGAAAATTAATGTAAAAATGTCAATTTATCGTGTTTTCACCTTTTTTTTTCATATCAATTGTGGTTAAAGTTATTTTTAGTACAATTCGTGCAAGGTCTGAGTCTCCTAACATGCCGCACGAAATTTAAACGTCTTTCCTGATTGTTTTACTCCAAGTTTTATACCCCATGTTTCTGTGCAGTTCTTTATTTAATGTGTTCTTGGGCCACTTGAAATTTATCGCATATCTCAGTTGTCTCCTTTGAAAGCTGTCTATCTTGTCAGTAAGTGTCTTGTTTACTGCGAATATAGCAGAGTTGTAAAGAAATAGAATACGAATATTCATGTCGAAAGTCCGTATCTTCAGTTTATTGCCAAAATTCTTGCATGTAAAGATATCTTCATGGTTCCTTATCGCATTTAGGGCAAACTGTTTTCTTTCATAAAGCGACGATGAAAAAGGGTTTCGTAGGTACTTTTGTCTCCAAAAGCGCCAGTTTTCCAAATGCATTTTTTTTTTGTACTCATGTTCACCCCTTACAAAACATATCTCCACTTGGACGCAAGGGGGTTCTATTTGGAGCCGTGTCTAGGAAAGATTAACAAGATATTTGTTTACGTTACATTTAAACTTTTGCATATCAGTACAGCCAGGGAAGCAGGCAGAAGGAAGAGATTTCCAAAGTCTAGCTGTTCAAGAAAAGAAACTATTAGAATAGAAAGCTTTCTGGCATTTAGAGACATGAACAGTGAAGGAGTGAGATCTTATTTCTAAGCGGGTTTGTTGAGGATATGTACATTGAAGGGGTACAAGTGCAACGAGTTCATCAGTACACATTCTGCTGCTAGTCTCTCGCTCCTAGACAAGGTTCAAAAGAGAGTCGCCAATCTGATAGGCCCTGAACTGGCATGTAAGCTTCAGCCTTTGTCCCATCGACGAAACGTTGCATCCCTCTGCCTGTTCTACAAGTATTTTAATGACGAACTGCAGACACTTGTGCCCCCACGACGTAGACACCCTCGACAAACCCGACAGGCAGCTAAATCCCACCCCCACACAGTAGAGATCCCTAGATGTAAAAGATCTTTCTACTCCAGTAGTTTCTTCCCAAGAACCGCTAGACTCTGGAATTCCATTCCAGGTCCCTGCTTCCCCAATTGTACTGACATACAGAAGTTCAAGTGTAATGTGAACCGACATCTTGCTGCCCAAATCCCAACATAGTGCCCTAGTAGTTGCTGCCCCTGATAGTAGCCTCCTACACCAAAGTGGCAATGTGCCTTGTTTTGGGTGAAAATGTAATTAAAAGATAAAAAAAAAGGTAAAACTATACAAACACCGTGACAGCGAATTAACCCTACCCCTACCCCTAACCCTAACCCCTAACCCTAACCCTAACCCTAACCCTAAACCTAACCCTAACCCTAACCCTAAACCTAACCCTAAACCCTAACCCTAACCCTAATCCTAACCCTAACCCTAACGCTGTCACGGTGTTTGTATAATAATACAAAAAAAAAAAATAAATACAAAAATACTTAAGCTCGATTTGTTTACACACAGAGCATCACTTTATACGCTAATGGTAATTCGTGTATCACTTCTCAATATGCTCAACTCAAGATGAGGAGCATTATATATATATATATATATATATATATATATATATATATATATATATATATATATATATATATATATATATATATATATATCTTGTTTCAATTTCTCCGTTATTCCTACTTTTTACTATACCATTATTTTCTCTCAGCCTTCTCATTTCTTCTCTCTACCACCTCCGTTTTTCTTCACCTTTCTCCACCTTTCTTCCAACTATTTCCAGTCTTTTTTATTTTTCCTCCTCCCCCACGTTTCCCTTATTACTTTTCTCCTCTAGCAATATTTTCATTATCTCACTCTATCAATCCTTTTTTTTAAATTTTTTCTTACATACTTTTCCCTCTATTCTTTTCTTTTCTTCTATCTTTTTCATTCCTCATTTTTTTTTATATTATCATCATCATTATTATTATTATTATTATTATTATTATTATAATTATTATTATTATTATTATTATTATTATTATTATTATAATGATAATAATAATAATAATAATAATAATAACAACAACAACAACAACAATAACAATAATAATAATAATAATAATAATAACAATAACAATAATAACAATAATAATAATAATAATAACAACAACAACAACAATAACAATAATAATAATAATACTAATAATACTAATAATAATAATAATAATAATAATAATAATACGATGTGCAGAAAGTTACATAAATTACATACGTGGCGCCACAGAGAAAAGCAGGTTTTTCAGTCCTGTTTACTTTGTTCCTATTTACCATGCCTCCCCACGGGACAGAGTTAGACACCAGGGTCGTTTTTTAACGTGGAGAAAAGGAACAAAAATAAAAATTGTCTCAGTCGTGAAGGATTTCTCCTCGACTGACAGAGAACAAGAAATTGAAGTGCAGCATCTGAAGAACAGATGGTATTTATTTGCTCCCCCACCGAGCAAATTAGGCACAAGGCGGATTTCATGAACAAAGCTTCTTTCTTAGAACTGCACGCCTGTGGAACTCTGTTCCGTCTGCCTGCTTCCCTCCGGACTACAACTTGGATGTCTTCAAGTCTAATGTTAACAAATTCCTAAAGAACCGCCCCCTTAAGTAAACACTTCATCAAATCTCCTCACTAACGTAATGTACTTGCAATAACCCTTATCCCTGAGTGGCTTCCGGGCCTTGATAAGTGGTGATCACTGTGTAAAAAAAAAAAAAAAAAAAAAAAACTTATTAAAATGGCTGACTTATTTTCTAAGGAACTTCAATGCAATTCTTGGATTCTTTGCTCGTTTATTTGTACTGTAATGAAGTACAAGATTCTCATAAGAATTCCATCAGTCAATGATTTCTGCAAATCTTTGAATTTCGTTCCATCTTTTCATAGCATCTGTCTCTTTAAGAATCGCTACAAGATCTTTGATTTGACTGATTCCGTCATATTAAATCTTTTGCTGTTGTTCTTTTCAAAGTCTTAGATTTCATCAATAAATTCTGCAGGCAACTGACAGCATAAACACGATTAATTGGTCAAAGACTTTTGATTTCTACTTTAAAGAATTCAATAAACGAGTACATTCAATTCTTTAATTTTATTACTAATATTTTTTTCTTTAAAATTAATTCAACATGAGACAGTCTGATGTACACTATTTGAATTTAAGAATTTTGCAATCTAACACACAACTCATCTTGTTGGATTTTTGAAGTTAGACCCAAACAACATCGTATCTGATACGTTGATGTTTGATTCTGTTTAGCTATTTTGTCCTTTAGTCCTTTCCATCATGGTTATTTTAACATTACCAAAGTGTTTTTCACTTCAGTTTGTTGGGAAAAATATTCCAGTAAGGAAGGCTATTATAATGGCAAAAATTTTAAATAACGAATGTAAGGGAGACAAATCTTTGCAGCTAATAATATGTTTTATTATTTCAAGAATAAAATTTTAGATTAAAAATGTGTAATTTACGTATAGGGGATTTACACAAGTATACAGAAACAATCAAAACAATCACAGAATTTTATTAATTTAGAGAATCAAACATCCAAATAGCGTCGAATTTAAGACATTGATATTTGATTCTACCCAGCCACTTTATCTTGTTTTTATTTTTTGCTAGCATCTTTTTCGCAATAGCAAAATGGCTTTCACTTCAATTTGTTTGAAAAAAAAAATTCGGTTGATAAGATTAAGACAATCTTAAATAATGAATCAAATAATGTAAGGGAGATAAGTTTGGTGAAATATAACATATTTTATTAATTATTGAACATCTTTCCATATCTTTCTTCCCTTCACTGTATTAATGAGATTTTGCGACCACTTCGTTTGTGTTTCTATGTGTGTGTATGTGTGTGTGCGTGTACGTGTGTGTGTTTATGTGTGTCCGTGTGTGTGTGTGTGCTTCTCAACAATACGTGACCTACATACATTCTTATTTTTTAATTTGACTTTGTTTCCCCCGACTATTTTTGTTGTTGTCGTTGCTTTTGTTTTACTTTTTACTTTTAATTTTGTTTTTAATGTAAATTACTTTTAAAATGTGCAACCAATGAATCCCGGGCAGCGTCTGGTAAGGTGCATCTAATGAAATATAAACGAAACTAAACTTTTTTCCCCATCCAAAATGGGCAAAAAATTATAGTCTGTTGACTTTATGCTTAATTAATGGTTGAATATGGTTACTTTTGTGTCCAGTTTTGCATTAAATTCTAATTCCTATTAATCCTTAATAACTGCATCAAACGGATGCCATAATACTTAGTTCGCAACACCTTATCAAAACAAAGATCGATACAAAATTTCAGCAAGATCAACCTAGTAGTTTCCAAGGCACAGTGTAACGTGCAGATAGACAAATAGATAGAAAAAGGAAAATATAATGTAGATATAGGTGTTTAATATTTACTTTTTATCCCAAGTAATTGATACAAGGCAAAATTTAAGGTAGTTTTTCTTTGCAAATAACACAGAGAGGAGGGGAAGGGGGGGGGGGGGGCAAAATAGCCAAAAACGTTTGGAAATGTCAACCCAATAAACTGATCCGTGTGATTATTTCGGAGATGATCGCTTTAATTGAGCGTTTCACATTTGAACGGTAAGACGGCAACAGAAAATGAGCCGAAATGTTAAGTAAATACAAGATAAGCAAATAGCAGTGAATAAATGTTAAGTAAATAAAATCATTCGCAATAAACAATGGTACAGAAGAAAAAAAAGAATTATTATGGACAGGGGTAGGGAATAAAAACATTTCAAATGAAATACATTTAACCAGGATACCTGGAGAGGGACAGTAACAATTTAAAAAGGTTTCTATGTGGGAGGTCAAAAGTTGTACATGGCTTTCCAACAACAAAAAAAAAAAACTAATTGTTTTTTTTTTTTTACTCTTTGTTCATCTCTGACAAGACATATAGCCACTTGGACATAAGGGGCTACTATTTTGGGACCATTTCAGCAGGAGATCTATGTAGGGAGTTGAGCAGCAAGATATCTGTTCACATTACGTTTAAATTTCTGCATGTCAGTACAGTCAGGGAGGAAAGAAAACATAGAGGGAATTCCAAAGTAACTCACTTCCAGGAAAAACACTAGCAGAGTAAAAGGCTTTTTAGTATCTAGGGGCATCTTCAGTGAAGAGGTGGAATCCTGATGTCCGTTGGATTAGTTGAGAGGGTACAAGTGATGCGAGTCCATCAAAACGCATTCCGTTAAATTACTTGCAAAACAGACACAGGGATGCAACATATATATATATATATATATATATATATATATATATATACATACATATATACTAGGGAGACATCGACTTGGGTTAAGGCTGATTGCAAAGATCACATCCCTTGTTCGAGACGAAGGTAGGTGCATTCCACTGTCGGATTTCCTTGCAGTTTGCTTGATCTATGATAGTTAATAAGACTTTCTTGTGTGCGGTGCATTGGTAGAGTGCTTGCCTTGCATGCAAGAGGCTCGGGTTTCAAATCCTGAGTTCGGATGTGTCTAACTGATGAACCCAAATGAGGGCGAAACTCGAGTGTTGGACTTCCGGTTTGTTGGCATTCGTGGTTCTTGCTGGCTGCAATGTTGTCTGTTAGTGGAAATAATTATATATATATATATATATATATATATATATGTATATATATATATATATATATATATATATAAATCTCCCACCATAAAGTCAAATATTTCAGATTTGCATTAAAGTGTTATTATAGCCATTACTCACAAATTAAGAAAGATTTGCTGAATTTCAATTTCTTCTTAAAAGTGGACACTGAGTAGTAAATAGGCCTACCGTTCGTGGTGTGTTTTTGTTGATTTCTGGGTCAAAGTATTATTTGTTAATTTAATGTTAGGAATTCATTTATAAAGTAAACAAGAAATAATTTACTTGCATTATTTTAATTTCGTTGCAGATTTTTAGAACAAAAATTAAGCAAGGCTACATTATCTCCTAGGCGACGTTGTTCAAACAGTACAAATGTATTTTGCTATGTTTTCTGGAAATATATGTCGCAGTCCAACAGTAAAGGGATCATTGAATTTGTAAAGCATGCTTATCTTTCTAACTTCAAAGTAATGTTAGGTGATCAATATAAGGCGTGGGTCACCCCATATTGTATGCAAGTAATGTGTTGAGCATCTTCGATAGTGGACAGAAAAAGATAGAAAGTCACTTTGGTATTTCAATGATGTAAACCGAAAAACCATTTCGATGACTGCTATTTCTGTGCAGTCAAAACGAACGGAATCAACTGGAAGAACAGGAATTCGTTGGTTTATCCAAACCTCAAGTCTGCAATTAGGCCAATTCAACACTGAAATGAAATTTCAGTTCGAGTGTTTCAAGGCTTGCCCGAAATGAAATTGCCTGGTTCTGAAGAAAACCAAGCTTCTGTTTTGTCTACTGACATTAGTGAAGCCACTGTTCCAGATGTCGGTTTTCCTCCTCCTTCAGTACTACAGCTTTTTTCTCAAGAACTTAATGATCTGACTAGGGATCTCAACGTTTCCAAAGAATCTTCTGAACTTTTAGCTTCAAGACTAAAAGAAAAAAATCTACTTCAGCGTGGAACTCTCATAACTTTCTACAGAAAAAGCCATATTAGATTCTTGCCATACTTCACTCAGGAAAACGACATAGCATATAGCAACAACGTTGCTGGCCTGCTGCAGCAGCTTGGTGCCAAAGAGTATTATTCTCAAGATTGGCATCTTTTTATAGACAATTCCAAAATTAGTTTATAATGTGTTCTTTTTCACAATGGCAACATATATGGATCAGTTCCTCTAGGCTGTTCAACGACACTCCAAAAAAAAAAAAAAAAAAAATGGGGAAATTAAATGTGTTCTGGAAAAGATTTCATACAAACAGCACCAATGGATGGTATATGTCGATTTGAAAATGGTTGGGTTTCTCCTCAGGCTACAAGGTAGCTGCACAAAATTTCTATGCTTCTTGTGTTTGTGGGATAGCAGGTCAAGAACAGACTCCTGGATTAAAGAAGATGTGTACGTGCACAGTGAACTGATTCCTGGCTCTCTCAATGTTCTGGCTTCTCCTTTCATGTAGTGTTTCAAAATTGTATTTCCTCCTCTTCATATAAAGTTTGGCATCATGAAACAGTTTGTGAAGGCTCTTGAGAAAGATGGCGACTGTTTTAAATATATTTGCATAAAATTTCCAGGCCTAACCATAGAAAAATTAAAAACTGAAAATGTTTATGGACCTCAGAGTTGAAATTTAATGAATGACGCAAATTTCTGTAATTTTATGAATCCTGCAGAATTGAGTGCCTGGACGGCGTTTACAAATCAAATGCAGTAAAATTCCTCTTGTGAAATATAACGGCGCCCAACTACATGTGCAACCGGATGTTGTAAACCAGAAAGTGGGGTACATCACTCGTTACAAGGTCATTTGAGTTTTATAATTATATAGATTAGCATTTGCATCTTATAAAACAGAGAATACATATGACAATTAAACAACTTATCTGCTAAAAGCTTTCGTCTTCAATTATGGATGCACAATAACAATTCCAAAATGCACAACAGAAATTCTAGAATGCACAACAGAAATTCTAGAATGCACAACAGCAATTCCGGGATACACAACATAAATTCTGAAATGCAAAACAGAAATTCCAGAATGCACTAGAACAATTCCAAATGCACAACAGCAATTCTGGAATGTACAACAGAAATTTTTAAATGCACAACAGAAATTCCGGAATGCTCAACATAATTTATGAAATGCACAACAGAAATTCCGAAAGGCAGAACAGAAATTCTGGAATGCACAACAGAATTTACGGAAATAAAGGGCAAATTTAAATGGGTCGATAATTCCGTGACAAAGTCGAGAGGAGATTCTGGTAATGATACTGAAATGTCAATATTGGACTTGCCTTGTGATAAAAATGGCAGATCTGAACAATGAGATATAAAATATGAATGTGTCTGATGATTATGCATGGGATATTATGTAAACATGTGATCAGGTATGTGGAGGAGGGGTGAGAGGTGAAGAGCATACAATGATAACGTTCACGTTCAGCTATGTATATGTGTGTGTGCGCGTAACACATGTATGTGTATGTGTATGGCAGGAACGCAAGAATGAATGTGTATACATATGCACATCTTACATTCAGGCATGTATGTATATATGTGTTTGTGTGTGTGTGTGTTTGTGTGTGTGTGTGTGTGTGTGTGTGTGACGTGGGTAACACTGCAAATAAACAAACAAACACAAATAAATTCTACTCAACTTTATTTTTTGTTTTAGCAACAGAAATTTATTAGCATTGCTTTCCAAACAATGCTTGCTTATTGTTTTTATTTTTATTTTTTTGGTTTTGTTTTACTGTTCATATTAATAAAACCCCGCCGTCTGACACCAGCTTAAAAGTCTCTCGCTGCCAGCACAGTGCCACACATCCATCTCGCCAGGTCGCACTTTGCCTCTCTGCCGATGCTGTTATTTTGTTTGTTTTCTCTTGATACAAACCCTCGCCACTCTTGCTAATTTACATAGTGCTCAAACGGCTGCTGCTACTGCTTCTACTGTTGTAATTACCTTCGCTAGCCATCTATTCTTCAGCTGCTGCTTTTTTCACACGTGCTCATACGCACTCTCTTACATGTGTATCTGCATGTATAACACATATATGTATGAATTTGCATGCTTATCTAGATCATACATTCAGGTATGTATGCGTGCGTATAACACATGTATGTATATATATATATATATATATATATATATATATATATATATGTATTTTACGTTAAGATTTGCATATATGTATATGCGTATGTATAAAACATGTATACATTAATGTATATATGTATGTCTTACTTCCATGTATCTATGTATATGTGTGTATAACACACAGATGTATGTTTTTGTTATATGTATCACACCAACACGTGTATGAATATATATATATACATATGTATATGTACATATAGTATGTTTATTTATACAAACATTATTGGCTACATATGTGCATACATGTTTCTGCAGTGCAACTTTTCAAAGAGCCTACTTCGTCAGGCCAAAATATCATTTCCAAGAGCAAAATCTAGACTCATTCTTTGTACATAATTTTTTTTTTTTATCTATGTTTACTAAAGAGAATGTAAATTGGGGAAAGAGAAGAGACAGAGAGGGGAGGGAAAAGAAGTTAAAAGAGAGAGGGAGGGGAGGTGCTCTATAGGTTGATCAGTTTTAAGGTTGGTTATGTATTTCGAAGTCATTTTTTATTTTCAATCAACTAATCATAAAGAGAAAGTTTATAATTATAGTTTATAATTATGTATGTTCTCAAATTTATTTTCACTGGACGTGACCAAATTTAATTCAAAAGCCTTAAATGCTGTAGGAAACTAAAACTATACAACTATTATATATATATATATATATATATATATATATATATATATATATATATATATATATATATATATATATATATATATCTCAAATTATAGTGATTCAATGAAATTAAAAAAAACTTTATTCAAATCAAGGATTTTTTATTATTCCAAGTAAGCTGATTGTTGGATAAATCGATTCGGAAGTATATATATATATATATATATATATATATATATATATATATATATATATATATATATATATATATAACATAATCACTTTGACACATTGAGCCTGGCTAGTACCAGATAGGTGATAATTTAGGAATTCTAGGCGCTGTATGTGCTCTCTACTTATCTTAGCATTGTTTCATATCACTCTGAACCTCCACTTGCTACTGGTATTTAACAACGCTGACTCAGGAGAGGTGTGGCTGTATATTGCGCAATTCTTGCCACAAAAACTTCAAATACAGGCACAATCACAGTGGGTATCCATAGTCTGTCAAGACTGAAGGAAGCTACTATATATTATGTGCAGGTATGCACATGCATGTGCATAACGCATGCATGTATGCAACAAGCTTATCAAAATTAAAAGTATCCAGACAAGTTCAGAATCTTACCCGTCTATATTCATAACCTGTCTATGTCCCCAGAAAGATATTTGCAAGCAAAGACAATGATTTGAAACTTGCATTAATAGGTCAAGCGATAATGTAGGCTGTTAGACCCAGAGTTCTCCTTGCATCCTTACAGTTTGGTTTAGCAGTGGAAATGCACGATCAATTTGGATTGAGGTTCTTAATTGACACTTTGAATAAGCATGGCTTCTCTTCATCTTACTTGGAAGTCTAGAAATTCGAAAGAAGTGCTGCTCTTGTTCATGGCGCTGAAACTCTTTCCCCTGTTGAAACTAAATTTGTGCAGTTCGTAGCTGAGACTGTGAACCATAAAGTAAGAAGTATTGATGGATTCATTTATGTCCGGGGAAAGTTAAAGTAAAACCAGTTCAAAGGATTCAGGTCTTTTCAGAAGATATCATAAGGGTTGGAAGGGTCAACATCAAGAACCTAGATTCACACCAACAAACCATTAGTGACATTTAAAGAGCTTCAGGCCAAGAAAGTTGTCGATTCCACAGCTAATGTTGACATCCTTTTGGAGGTTTCAATAATTTTACATCCGTCCAGATCTACATGGTCATGCCTTATGCAATCAGTGCACAAAGAAACATATCCTGGGAAATCAGTCACAGTTTTTTTTTGCTAATGATCAACATGGACCCTGATAACCAGATCTGCATGTAATCAACATTATGTGTGTATAAGAAGTCTTTGTCTAACGCAAAACAACAAAACTTTTTGGTTAAAACGTCAAGCAGAAGTTTGCTAGTCACAAGTTGAGTCGAGTAGAGTTCGTTGTTCACAACACGAGATACACGTCGACGTTCTCTATTCGCATGTCTTAAATGCTTCTGCCATTCCTCCCAGCGACTCGTCTTTTATAATGTTTCGGGCACACCCAATTTGCATATATCACACGAGACTGCTCAAGAGCTACGAGTGGCCAGAGGCTTTAAAAGACAACAGCCGACATCTTATCCTCTTTTTTTTTTTCTGTCTTTCAGCCTGATGCCGAGACAGATTCTCGCCCATTTTTTTGGGAGGTGAGGAGTGAAGCGGGAAAAAGAGAGGGGAAGAGAAAAAGGGAAAAAGGAATAGGGAAGGTAAAAGAGAAAAGGGAGAAGAGGAGGGGGTGGGAGAGGGAGGCGTGGAAGGACGAATAGGCACTTTTCATTATTATTATTATTATTATTATTATTATTATTATTATTATTATTATTATTATTATCTTAACTTAAAAATTGGAACTAATGGCATTAATATATCTTTGGCTATACCAGGTATGGACACCTAGTATAATATATTGTACTGAATTTTATGGTCGTGAAAGTTTTAAAGGAATAAAAAATTTTGTCTATTTTTTTCTATTAATAAAGTTATGCCAAGTTTAATGCCGATCGATCAATTTCATATGTTATATTGGTTATGTGTTCCTTTTCATAAGTGTAACGTTAAAGCATAACACACATATATCATACAAATCGAACCTTACATGCAAATATATAAATAGCAATAAATCAATATTTGATTCTGATTAGCCATTTCTTCTAAATAATGTCTTTAAAAGCTCAAAATGCAACAGAAATTTTTTTTATTTTAACATAATGGTAATAATATAAGTTATCTCTCTTTAAATTTTTAGCTTTCTTTTTTTGTATAGTTTGATGGGTATGAAAGTTTACGAGAAATAAAACTTTTTTCTCTCTTTTTTTTTCTAAATCAGACAATAAAATTATTTAGTTTTGATAGTTAGTGACTCTAATAAGAACTTGTGGGATAGGCCTTGGCAGATGCCATCTTTGTACAAGAATCACACCAACATTGGATATGAATTGGATATAAATGCTATGCAAAGGAAGAAAATGAAAGATAACTACTGACATGCATTACAAAATGAAAATAAACAAAAACTTAAGAGACTAGAAGGGTCACCAGGTAGCAAGTGCAGTTAGATAAGAAGGACTTTCCCCTTCTCATGTAAATAAGAAGGCAGACTAGATAAGTGAAAATGATATTAGGAAAAGGCTAGAATCGAACACTGTAGGCAAGTGTAAAAGATAATGGATAATTGGAATCTTAGGTATTCAGTCGATTGATAATTCTTTAGAAATAGCTAAATATTATTTATGTCAGAAAAAAAGCGATTGTTCATTCTTTTAAAGTAACTGAATATTAAATATGAGAGGCGAAGAGAGAAGAGTAGACCATGTAGTCGAAAAGGCTTGAATTCCTGACATCATCAATCGGCTGGTTGAGGAATAAAGAAACCATCAATAATTTTGTAAATGTTGTCTTGTGTCATCTTTACAACCGAAAAGGTAAATGTGTTTTGTGTATTCATCTATAAACGAACAAGTATTATGTGTCCGACTTAATTACAATAATGAATCTCCTCTCTATATGTGTTAGGAACCGTTGCTTCATATCTCCCAGTCTGTATTAATCACATGAAGCCCTCAAAAATTATCATCACAGTCGTCATGATGTCCAAAGAACTGCTATAAATGTCTCTCCCTCATTATCATCGCCGTTATCTCTGTTATGAGCCCCCGTTATACATGTCCCCAATATGACCCCCCCCCGCAACACAACAGTACTACCTGAGGCAGAAACAGGTTTTTTTTTTTTTTTATATAGGCGTCACCACTTATCAAGGCCAAGAAGCCACTCAAGGATAAGGGTTAAAGAGTGAACAGTAGTCTAAAGGGCAATATAGTAATCGATAGTAATGGAAGTTCGCTAAAATTGTTAACTTAAGTGGAACGGCTCATCAGAAACTTGTTTACGTTGGACTTGAAGACAACCATATTATAGACAGCTGGAAAACAGGAAGACAATTCCACAGACGTGCAGTTCTAAGAAAGAAGCTTTGTTCATGGAATCTACGTTTAGGTTTAGGCACAATTGAAAAATGTAGAAGAACGAACTTTTATAACAAAACATTGTTACAGCAGAGATAAAAATATAAGAGTTATTATCTGTCGATTATATAAACATATGTTTGGTGAAGAAAGTTGTCTTAGTCATAAAGTTTAGAAATATGTAGAGTAATATGTTCATAGTGTGAATATGCGTGTATCATCAATATACATATATGAGTATTTGGCAGCGTAGCATTGTGTTATGTGTGTGCGTTGGTTTACCTTTTCTTGTTAGTGCATGTGATTGGGTAGTAATTCTTTTCTGTTTGCTTGTGTGAATGTGTGCAAGAGATGAAGAATGCTTGTATGTGAGTCACTGAGTCCTTTCTACCTCCCCCCCCCCCGATCAACCAAAGGGCGGTAGTAAGCAAACGTTCTAGAGTCCTTCTTGCTATGGATGGTTTCGAGAATTCCCTGTCTCTAAATTTTGAATGTTTGTTTTATAGGTGTTTCTAATTTTTCATTGATTTGCTATTTTCTCATAGACGTGCTATTTTGTGGGAAACTTAAAACGATTTTGATTGGTTGAAAAATATTTTGACTTCACACATTTCTGTGAAAACTTACTTGCTTTAGGAAGTCAGGAAGAAAGTGAATCCAAACGAAACAGAGAAAGAAAGAGGATAAGAAATTAGAACCTTTGATTCAGTCTCGCTACAACCTACCAATTTAATGTTTTATAGATTATGTGTGCTTTTTTTTTTAAACTACGGCATAAAATATAACAAATGAACAAAACATTTGGGAAAAATTGAGCTCACATTTTTTATCCGCCCCCCCCCCCAAAAAAAAAACCTAGCTGCTTCCGTTGAGTGGTCTCTAGAAAAGTCTATGGTTCGTTTTTAAAAAAGAAATATACTCATCGATATTATGCCACCTGTAGATGCGATTCTCTATCGGAATTTGAAGAGCAGCTGACTCAAATATTGACTGGTTGATTGCATTGAAAAGCAATTAAAACGAACGCGAAGTAAATCTCATTATCAATAATCTCCTTCCACGATTCAATCTCTTCAAAAAATAAAAAAATGGCGGCATCTGTTTAAGAGAATGGCTTAGGAAGACACTTGCCTAATATCGCTTTATTATCTTTCGCAAGTCACACAGAGCAATTTACAGATGATGGTGAATTCTTGAATGGCTGAACTTAATTTGGGAGGGTTTTTTTCTTTTTTCATTATCAGAAGGCAAAAACGTTTTTTTTTTAAAAAAACTTCTACGTTAGTTTTTTTTTTTTCAAAATGTCTTCCGTTCAAGCATTTCTTTCATACCATGCATCATTTGTCGCCATTATTGAAATGACGTTTCTGCATTTTTGAGATGAGGATTTATTTGGAATCTTCAGACTACTGTTTTCAGCTTGACTGTTATCATTGGTATTCTGATACAAAACACAGACACATAAAGTACATTTGTGTGTTATTTCATAAAAATCGGTCCAGTCGTTTTGGAGTCCATAGGGAACGAACTCACCCCCCTCACACATTCACCATAGACAAAGTGCCTTTTATATATATATATATATATATATATATATATATATATATATATATATATATATATATATATATATATATATATATATCATAAAAATATAAACCATTTCTTTCCGATAGGTTCATAAGAGTAGTGGTTGATGGGCAGAAATCAGAGGCCAACGGTATTAATGCTGGAGTTTCTCAGGGGTCCATCCTGGGCCCAACTCTCTTCCTGATCTAAATCAATGATCTCCCAAAACATGTACTTAAATCATTTGTTGACATCTATGCTGATGACATGACCATCTATGGCAACACATCAAAGGCTGTAAATGACAAAGTTCTCTCTAATTCTCTCTCCTCTGATCTTGAGCACGTGGTACAGTGGGAGAAGAGGTGGCTGGTCACTTTTAATGCATCCAAAACCAAGCTTTTCTCTTTACATCATCAACGCTCTGATCCCCATCAGGCATCAACTTAAATGGATGGATCTCGTCTTGGGGAGGCTCCATATTTTGACAAGCTTCTGGGTTTGACCTTTACTCCTGATCTGAAATGGAACACATGCATCAAGTCAAGGTTGCTAGGAAAATGGTGGGATCCTTCTACCGCTCCAGAAGATATCTCACTAATGATGCAATTCTCTATCTGTATAAAAGCAAAGTACGTCCAAGGATGGAATACTGCTGCCACAGCTGGGCAGGAGCTGCTAAAAACAGCCTATCCTGCCTTGACAGAGTACAAAATAGACTTCGTGGTTTAGTGGGGGATGCCCTTTTCTCTTCCCTGCAACCTCTCTCCCACAGAAGAGACTTTGCGAGCCTATCCTTGTTTTATCATTATTTCCATGGCAAGTGCTCGTCTGAGCTCCAATCTCTCGTTTCCCCTCACCAAATTACACGAGAAACACCCGTCTGGCTGAAACTACTGTCAATAATTTTCCCCACTTTTTATCTGTGCCTAAATCCAAACGTAGATTCCATGAGCAAAGCTTCTTTCTCAGAAGTGCACGACTGTGGAACTCTCTTCCGTTTGCCTGTTTCTCACCTGACTACAACTTGGATGTCTTCAAGTCCAACATAAACAAATTCCTGACAAACCGCCCCCTTAAGTAAGACACTCTATCAAATCTCTAATACTAATGATTACTACAATACTATATCATTGATTACTGTACACGCAATAACCCTTATCTCTGCGTGGCCTCCGGGCCTTGATAAGTGGTGACCTCCATGTAAAATATATATATATATATATATTTGCACCTGTTTGTTCTTATGTTTATGTATGGACATATATATATATATATACACGCATATGAACACTGAACACTGTGGGAAGAGGAATATCTGACTGTCATTAGTGATAATGCAAAGCTCTCCACAAAATCGAATACAGTACTCTTTAATTGTTGATACGACCAGGTTTCAATCACATCAAAAATCACCTGCTTGTCTAGCCACACTGAAGAGCTGTGATGCAGTGCAACAATCTTTCTGTGGATATATATATATATATATATATATATATATATATATATAGAGAGAGAGAGAGAGAGAGAGAGAGAGAGAGGAAGAGAGAGAGAGAGAGAGAGAGAATAAATGACAAAAAATTATATTCCAAAATTCATGATGTTGACGATCTTATAGTTTATTCCTTTAAATCATTTGATTAATACAATTTGAGTTGATTTATAGAATTATATATATATATATATATATATATATATATATATATATATATATATATATATATATATATATATAGTCTTTGAAGTTTTTAACATTTGAAACTATACAAAAAATTACTTTTTATCATTCGTTAAAAAAACCATCTAATCAGTAAGTCATTTAATCACCTGCAATCACTGCATCAACTCTCTCGAATTTACTATAATACCAATTTTTTTTATTTTTCAAGGGATCATCAGTTGTTTACCATGAAACACTGTTTCGGGGATTTAAAAACAGAACAGTGTATTACATCATGTATATATATATATATATATATATATATATATATATATATATATATATATATATATATATATATATATATATTCTTTTTTTCATCCATACATATAACGCAACGTTATTTTATTTGTACATATTTTCGATTCCTATCCGTTTTTTTCCCCCAAAATAAATCCTTCAATATAACTTTGATAAAGCGAGGGCGAAACCGGTCAGCTGACCCCCCCCATTTTTTCTCTTCTCTTCACCCCGTTAACTTTATTTTAAATGTTTTTAATCATGAATTTAAGTCTTCCCTTTCATGATTGCGACATATAAATTTTGTACCGCTCAAAGAATCATGATATATATATATATATATATATATATATATATATATATATATATATATATATATATCACCCTTTTAAAATTCATCATTCAATAAAATAAAAAGCTATAGCAAACATCTAAATGACTACTTTAAACACAGTTCCTGATTTCAAAAAAAGAAAAACTAAAAGGTAACTATCTCTATATATTTTTAAATCAAATTTATTATGTAAATTCAAAAATATATATTTTTTCTACTCATTTCTATCTATAACCTATATTAATTTTCTTATAAATTTTAAATTCAAACCTTTTATTTCAATTTTTTCAGATTCATCTGCCTTACTTTTAATGCTAGGTTTATTTATGGTGTCTTTTAAATTCAATAAAAATCCTCCTAAATTTGCTGATGAGGAGACCGTGCTTACCAAAAAAACTATATATAATTGTTCTACATAACTTCATGTATACCACAAATAAAAAGCACGGATTTCCGAAACGATCGTACAGATAATTGACTTTGTTGTTGTTCCTTCTTATGAAACTGATTTTTAATTTAATTAAAATTTGATTTTTAAATTAAAAAAAATTTTTTTTAATTTTTAAATTGAAAATCACTTTATTTAATATTGAATTAGCTCTAGGACATTTAACTATCGAGCTTATTATATATCTAAATTACAACGAGCATTTCCTGTATTTTAATTAAACTAGTAATTTCACTGTTACATTAAAATACACTTAGCTCTTTAGACTATTATTCTAATCTCCTTTAAATATATATATATATATATATATATATATATATATATATATATATATATATATATATATATATATATATATATTGTTTGTTTTTTAAATATAATTATCCACTGACGCGTGTTTCATCGTCGAAACACGTGTCAGTGGATAAATATATTTAAAAAAAAACAATATGTATGCCGCTCCCCATGTGGTGGTACCAAGTTGGTTAAAGGGAAAATTATTCCCAACTCGCATTTAGGTAAAAATGCACTTTCGTAAATAATTGAATTCATTCAAAACGTATCGCAAAAACAAATAACATCTCTCTCTCTCTCTCTCTCTCTCTCTCTCTCTCTATATATATATATATATATATATATATATATATATATATATATATATATATATATATATATATATATATATATATATATATATATTATTGAATAGCACGGAGTTATTCTGTTTTACAATTTTCCTTTTTATCTTCTCCAATCTCCGAATAGTGCTTTTTGTGTTCTTCTCGAAATTGTATGAGTTGGATCCATAATCGCGAGCGCTTTCGACAGAAGTGCTTCTTATCATCCTCAGGCATATTGTAGAAATAAATGTAGAAATTGTTTTTTTTTTAATTACACACATATATATATATATGTGTGTGTGTGTGTGTGTGTGTGTGCAATATATATATATATATATATATATATATATATATATATATATATATATATACTGGTTGGATGCATCCCAATAACTATAGGGAAGAATTAGCCCACAATCATAATTTTTGTTTATTTATTTTTTTAATTTCGGCGAATATTTATATTTTTTCCTTACCGTCTTATGCATATGCCGCCACCATAACAAAATATGTTACACAGTATTTCAAAACAAAAGATATTATTTTCACAACGTTTCGACCACTGTAACCTCCAACCTTCTTGAGGTTTATCGTGTGGAACTTGGGGATCTTTCTGTCGAATTCAGTGAATCTGCCCTGAATTTCAAACTGAACTCTTCATTTAATCCATGGGAGTAGCATGCTCATGTTCCATCAGCTATGACGATGTAGAAGTCCTAAGTAATTTTCGGGTGTCGCTCACACTGAGAATTGAGCCTTCAACCTCCAGAAGAGTGTAAATTTTACAACTGAATTTTACAAAATAATCTATCTACTGCGCCATGAGTCCTTGAGATGAAAATAGTAGTCCTAAGAATCCAAAAAAGAGTTTTCAATCTAATAGGTCCTATTTTGTCAACTAAGCTCCAACCCCTGTCCCATCGCCGCAATATTGCATCTCTGTGCCTGTTTTACAAATATTTTAATGGAATGTGCTCTGATGAACTCATTACACTTGTGCCCCTTTGACGTACATATCCCCGACAAACCTGCTTAGCAACAAAGTCACACCCCTTCACTGGTGAGATCCGTAAATGCCAGAAAGCTTTCTACTTTAATAGTTTTTTCCCTCAAACAGCTAACCTTTGGAATTACCTTCCTGCTACCTGCTTCCCTGATTGTATTGATATGCAGAAGGAATAGTTGGCCGAAACGTGGGGAAACAACAACTAATAAAGATGAGAATAATAGTCCGCAATAAATAAAAATTAATATAAATAATACTCATCTCAATAATGAATTCCAATTAAAATAATATATCATCATCATCATCATCATCATCATCATCATTGTCCTTATTCTCCTCCTCCTTCTCCTCCTCCTCCTCATCATCATTATCATCATTATCATCATCAGCATCGTTGTCATTATAATCATTCTCCTCTTCCTCTTCCTCCTCCTTATCCCCCTTCTCCTCCTCCTGATCATCATCATCATCATCCTCATCATTATCATCATTGCCCTTATTCCCCTCCTCCTTTCCCTCCTCCTCCTCCTCCTCATCATCATCATCATCCTTATCATCATCAGCATCGTTGTCATTATCATCATTCTCCTCTTCCTCCTCCTCCTCATCATCATCATCCTCCTCCTCCTCCTCCTCATCATCATCATCATCATCATCATCATCATCATCATCGTTATCGTTATTCTCCTCTACCTGCTTCCTTGACTGTACTGATATGCAGAAGTGTCAAGTGTAACATAAACCAAACATCTTGTTAATCTTTCCTAGGCATCGTCTCAAATAGTAGCCTTTTTTACGTTCAAGTGGCGACATGCCCTGTTAGGGTTAGGGTTAGGGTTAACCCTAACCCTAACCCTAACATGCCCTGTTAGGGTGAACGTGAGTAAAAAAAACAAAAAAAAATTATTGACCTTTCTATGCGTTCGAATGATTTTAAGCATGATCATTTTTAAGAGTTGAATTCATAACAACATTTGTTTGTATTGTCCAATGGGATTGGCTAAAACAATATGTCAACAATAATTCTGTGGCGAAGGTACTGGGAGGACATCTCGTTTACCAGTTACCAAAAGAATTCATGTGAAAATATGATGTAAAAGAAGATACTACCCACACAATCAGCAGCGCCTCCGTTTAGCCTGTCAGGTTACGAGACAAGGGAAGAAAAAAGAATGAAAAGAAAAACTTAAGTTTTTAGATGTATTCTTTATATAGATGTGACATTAATTTGCATATGAGGGGAATAGCGGCTATAAGAATGGGAGGAGTTTTGACAGCCGTGAGAGAGTGAGCATAGACATTGTGAATTACGGTTTAAGTAAGAGGAGTTGGTGTCTAACTAGAAAGATATCGAGGAAACAAATGCCAGCAATAATCATCTGATTCATTTGAAATAAATGAATGATGCTTAACAACAATAACTATATCAGCAAAAACAGCGACACTAAACAGTTAAAATTTTCCCCAATTCAAAGTAGCATCAACAGTCAAGGTAACAAATTCAACTTTCAACTAACCCTAACCCTCCCAAACAAATGTCACACTGACCATAAATAAAAAGAAAACACATATATATACAAGACGAGACGTGATATTGACCGAGAGGGGGGGGGTTATAAAATAAACACCATATCAAACGATACTTAGGTTAGCAAGAATCTTCAACTTATTTTCTCCACTGAAACCAATTATTGGTGACGCATTTCTCCTCCCACCATGAGTTAAGCGACATTTTATTTCCTTTACTTTTCAAACTATAGAGGGGAACGATAAAATTGTCGCCCTAAAAAACAACACTACAGTTTTATTTTAAAACTTTTATTGAAAAAATAAATTCAGATAACTTCATTATGTAGTAGAGCTGACATCTATTCAATGTAGCCACTTTCAGCCTCAATCAGTGCCTCGATACGGGTCTCGAACTGGGAGCATGCCTTTTCCACAAGCGCTGGCGGAAGTGAATACTCGGCGGGTGGTAGCGATCAGATTGGCTTTAGTATTGTGGGAGGTCATGTTGGTGATGTTCGCGACTTATAACCAAACAAAGTAGTTCAGCAGATTCAGTTTGGGGAGGAGGGAGCCAGTGAAAGAAGGGTACAAAATTGTAGCACTCCTTCTGGAGCCAAGCCGTAGTCTTTCTTGCACTTGGGGGTCGGCGCTGAGTCCTGTTGCCACACCTAAGGTCTGCCAGAGGCCACCTGATTGCACCGAGGGATCACCACATTCCTCAGCACATCCAGGTACACTTTGCTGTTGACTTTCAAATCGACTTCAAAGATGTGAGGTGGCATGATGTGGCCCTCACTTGAAACCACACCAAAGACCATAACCATGGCTGAAAACTTTGTTGAGCTGTGCCTTCAAGCATTGAACAGTCCGGATTTGCATTTGGAGTGTGCTGGCAATGGTCCTGTTGTTATAACTTGGGTCGGTAGAGAACATGAGTTGTACAGCAGTGCATTTCTGATCTCGCTCGTTGAACATTGTGTCATTTTCAAACATGATAGAAGGCTCATATTGCTTTTGGGATTTGTATACAATTGGCCAACTAGCAGATGGTCTGTAACAAAAAAAAAGAAAACCGGTTTTCATCAAACGGAAATGGAATCATGTCTTCTTTTCTATGGCGACAATTTTATGGTTCCACCCTGTAATTGCCTAACGAGGAAAGGAGAATCATATATTTTTGAGAGGCAGGTAAGGGGCGAATTAGCAGAAGTTAATCTACAATAATACCAAAGAAATCTTGCAATATATTTTTAAACAGTCATGCCTGTTCAGAATAGTTTTTGTGGGGACGATATCTTTTTTAAGTGATCTTTAAGATAATTGATATCGATATAAAATTTAAAGAAAAATTCAATTCTTAGTCAATTTTTATTCATCTAATATATAAACTTAAGTTGGTCAGATTTTCGACTAATTAATTTTCATCCTAAAATATCAATAAATTCTGAATAACCATTCGTTTTTGGGAGATGACGTTGGTCTGGTGGTTAACGATGCAGACTGACCATCTGCGTATGGTATGTTGCAAGCGTCACAGGAACCAACAAACAAAAATAAATAAATCCGGATCGGTATTTTTTTATTTTTTAACAAAATCATTTATTATCATTAATCTCATGTGTCGACACGACTTAAAAAGTCTCTTGCTGTCACAATCACATCTCCATCTAACCTGGCATGCATTTCTCTTTCTTCTGACTGCATACTGATCACAGCTGGCCCATTCTCGCCTTTACTTTACACACCCATCTCCTTTGGTGTTGACTTTTTCTTCCAGACCGTGTGGTGTCCTTTTTTCCTTTCCCATCAGATGCAAGCCCGAGCACACTTTTCTAATTTGCATACGCGTTCAAACGCTGCTCCTGCTGCTAATACAATCACTTGTCATCTATCCTTCGACTACTGCTGATATTTTCATATGCGCTCATATACGCTCTGTTACAAGTGTTCCAAGTTTGAATCCAGATGGTTCCACAAAAATCACTTCAACTTAGGATGTTGGCTAAATTCTCCTGGTTCACCCCGTAAGTATCTAGCAAGAATTCTGATTAGAAAAATATCGGTGAAACCAATGCTAGCAATAGAATCTTTGGATTCATACAATATGATGATAATAAACGTTGGTCCATGTTATTAAAAAGAAAATATTGTAATTCAATGTAATACAATTATTCTTGCTGAGAATATTTTCAAAGAAAAACTTACTTACCATAACCCGATTTTTACACTTCAGACCTAAATAGCTTTCATCATTATATTTCAATATCTTAGCCATCTTCTTTTCTTTAACGTTGACCCATATTGTTAAAAAGAATCGTTTTAATTCCTATACAAATACAATTATTTCTGCTTAGAATATCATTCTATGGGAAAACATCTTTCTTTTTTAAGCAAATTTCAATCTCAGATGGAAGCCATTTTTTTATCAGCTGCAAATTTTGATATTATTACAGAATAATTGATACTTATATATATTAAATAATCAAATAAAAATATTCAGGTAGAAACTGCTGTAGAAAGAAATAGGTAATAGCTGAAAGCTAAAAGGTGACATCACACATTTATAACAATGCCTTCATTCTTAAGTTGGTTGGTTGTTTTTGTTGTACGGCATATCAACCTTTTTCAGGTTATTTAATGCCGAATCTGGTTATTTTGAGGAACGATTTTTAATGGAGTATATTTGTTTTTTAAGTCAGATTCTATTTAACCCATAGTTGGGAACCTAACAGGTACTACCACTCCGGGTCAGTGTGGATCTGGGAGCAATGGCAATTAAAGGGTGGCTCCACACTCCCCAAAGCCCGCAAGGTGGGACCTCACCATTGGATATAGTTTTAGGTTATATCCAGGACCTCATTCTTAAGTATAACTCATATAATGTGAATGCATTGAATAGTTTAATTGGAGTTGTCTACTTTTCAACTAAGATTATATATTTTTTCCGTTATAAGTTTTAAAATTTGCAAAGAAATATTAATTAAAATTACTTTTCTGCATCCCAGGCAATGCTGAGTATGTGCAGTTAGTAATTAATAAAATAAACTGCAAAACATTTATCCTAGATCGAAAATGGGGGTTGTGTAGCATTATCCTGGTCCAGGAGAGGGTTGGGGTCTCTGTATGGAATCTTTCTTTAAGTTGAGGGGATGCAGATGATAATTGTTTATGTGTTCTACCTCATATTCTAATGTTAACAGTTGGATCATTTCTTATTCAGGTCAACATGATTTGGAACAAATACATTGAAAACATTGCCAAAGCTGCTGCAAAGAATGCCCTAATGGGCTAGAAAATGACTCAACACCAGACAGTATCCTGTATCTGTACCGAACTATCATTGGCCCATACATAGAGTATTGTTGCTACATCTGGGATGGTGTATCAACCACGCTTAGACAGGAGCCAAAGAAGAGTCTCCAATCTAATAGGTGGCACACTATCAACATACATATCCCCAATTAACCCGTCAAGCAGCAAAATTTCACCCCTTCACCGTTGAGACCACTCGATTCCGGAAAGCTTTCTTCTTTAATAATTTCTGCTTTTAGACTACTCGACTTTGGAATTCTCTCCCTGTTTCCTGCTTTCCTAACGGTCCTAACACGCAGAAATTTAAATTTAATGTAAACAAACATCTCGCTGCTTAATTCCACACAGTCCCCTGTTAGATACGATCATAAATAGTAGCCTTTTTATGCTTAATATGTCCTGTTTGGGGTGAAGAAGGGTATAAAAACGTCTTATATGAGGTACAGACTAAAAAAATTAGTGTGACGTCATTTGAGGTACCAAAGGGATTAATGGAAAGAAAGCAAAATGATTTGTCAGCATCACAGCATCAGAATGGTTTCAAGTAACCTCATCTCGTCACAATGTTTTGACCTCACAAAATGCAAAGAATTGAATGAACCAAAATTGCAAATCTCGCCTGGAACCAAATAGGAAGTAAATAAAGTCACAAATTCAAGAACTGCGAAATAGAACAGGTTGTTAGAATAGTATGTTTGCGGAAGGGGTTTAGATCAGTTTACTCCTTTGGGAAAAATTGTGTGGAATAAATCATTGAAAGGAGAACAAAATACAAGGATTTATTTATCTAATATTTCTCTAAAACTAAATTAATCAATGTCCGTTTCCCTAAAGGCATTTCTTTTTTATACCATTTAATGACAAAAATACATGTGCACTTACTATCTTGCTAATAATAAGTATATTTACCACAATGAAATTTAAAATTAAAATTAGAAAATAAAAATACCAGTAATGGTATTATAATGGTATTAATGATAGGAAATAACAATAATAAAAAATAATAAAAAAAAATTACAATAAAATTAAGAAAAATGCATTTAATGGTTGGGAAAATATAAAAAAGATGAAATATAGATAAATAAGGACAGGAAATAATAAAAAAAAAATTAATAGAAAATTGGATAGTAAATAACAGAGTCATAGTAAGAGTTAATAAAATTGAATAATATTTGGTTAGTTGGTTGGTTGGTTGTTTTTTTTTACGGCATATCAACCCTTTTTGAAGAAAAAATTTTTGAATAGAATATATTTGTTGTTTTCACGTCAATTTTTATTTAACCCATAGTTGGGACCCTAACAGGTACTACCACCCCGGGTCAGAGTGGACCTGGGAGCAATGGTAATTAAAGGGTGGCTCCACACTCCCCAAAGCCCAAAAGCTGGGGCCTCACCACTGGATATAGTTTAAGATCATATCCAGGACCCCCATTGAGGGACTTTTACCCTCTGCAGGGGGGCATCGACGTATTCTAATGCCCCACCGACAGGCCCTGAATAATATTTGGAAATTAATAAAAGTATGTCAAATATTAAGTAGAAAATCAACTAGAATATATCAATAGAAATAAAAATAAGTAATAAGTATTAATTAATAATTAATAACAAGCCAAAAACTATATGGTACCCTGACTGATTTTGGCTATTCCCCCCCCCATTTAAACCCCTGGCCTGATGTAAAACATCAGGGTAAAACAGCCAAATGACACCATTTCATGACAAACGATTAATTTGAATTTGGTACCGTCAAACAAAATAAATAAGATATAATTCTCTAGAAAAATAATACGTTTTTTTTTATTATTATTTTCTTTTTTTCTATGTGTACATCATAAAATCATTAAGTTTTATGTTGGTATCTCCAAATTCATATAAAAACAAAAATAAAACTTGCTTGGAGCTGTGAAATTCACAGTTGCACTTTCTTAATGAAATTCTCTTGGGTGCATGCGCATTTTAGACACTTTAGACAGCCGATGAAAGCCGCTTGAGGAACTGTCGCTTGTCGCAGCTCCGTGTCGTGAAATTCGTTGTTTGTTTTGAGTTTATATACAATTTTTTAAAATTATTATTAAATTCTGCATATAACGTGTTCTTGTACATAAAATATTGTGCTTTTTCTTTTCTTCTTCTTTTTTTAAATACGCACACTTTTAGCATTGCGATTTAATTCGGTAGCAGACGGAAATATATAATATGCAGAAACTGTTTTTTTTTTAAATTAAAAGTATTTGAGGATTTAGCAGTGAAGCGACCAAGGGTAAAAATCAAATATACAATAAATAAATCTTACCAGAAAAATAAATTTACTTTTCCATTTACCTGCCTTTTTGTTTGTTTTAAGTAGTTTTAAATGTTATTTATTTTACAACAACTAAACTTTACAAAAAAAAAAATTGTTTACATTTTTTCCTAGAAGTAAACAAACGAAGAAACAGTTTATGTTGAAAATACATTTTAGTTAGAAATCTTTTTAACTTGTATGTTTTAGATATAAAAAAATTAGCATTTATTTGCCTCCAACGAGGACAATTTTTGAAGTTTTACTCTTTGAAAAATGGATTTTTTACACAAGGTTTTTTTTTAATTAAAATGTGTTTGTAAGTAAAAAAAACAGTTTTTATAATTATGCATTTTTAAACTTTACATTGAATTTGTTAGTAGATGGGGCAGATAATACACATTAAAAAAAAAAAACGAAATTAGAAATCGTTCTGGACTGAGACAATTTTAATTTTTTGTTTTCTTTGGAGAGAAAGCTAAATACAAATTCGATGTTTTATAATGCTTATATATGACATCCCATTTTCTTATAATACATCTCCACTTTATGTCGATCTTTACCGGCATGGGAAGATCAGTAAATAGCCAAGTCTGTTTGTTCTTTTTATGTAAAATGCAAGTTGTTAAAAAATAATAAAATTTTGTATCTTTAAATATTCTTGTTTGTTTGTTCACTATATAAAACATATATATAACATTATTTTATTATTCCGTGTCTTGGTTTTTCATTGAGAATTCTGTTTGGATCGTTGTAATAATGTTTTTAAATCATTGAAATCGTTTTTACGCGTTTCAGACGTTCTGTGAAGCGTCCTCGTCAGAAAAACTACGAAAATGCTATTTTTACATTTCCAACACATTTGAAAATAATTTCTGACGAGGACGCTTCACAGAACGTCTGAAACGCGTAAAAACGATTTCAATGATTTAAAAACATTATTACAACGATACAAACAGAATTCTCAATGAAAAACCAAGACACGGAATAATAAAATAATGTTAAAAAATACACATTGTTGGTGACTACCCCCTTATTTAAATATATATATATATATATATATATATATATATATATATATATATATATATATATATATATATCTGTCTACTAAAACGTTTTCATTTTAAATTCTATGCAATAATGCAGAATGTAGAAACTATACATAAATAGAATTCAGCATAATAGTAAAATGAAACTAAGCATCTCATAAGAAACCATGAAAAACGAATCAGTAATTAATTAACCTTTTCAATGGAATATGAAAACTAGTTAACCTTCATGTAGTCGCTGGTATATCCATGACGGAGTATATTAAAAAGTTCATTTTTTAATAATTTTTAAATAGAAAAAGTAGGATTTAATATCAATGTCAGAGAGAGAAAAGAAAAACTCAATTTTATAAGTTATAAGATACTCGCCAGGTGACCCAAGATTACCTGGGATTGAATGATAATCAACGAATTACTCTCCCATATTTCTATTGACATAGAAATCAATGTAATAGTCCATTTTTCAATCAAATCGATTGATTGCCTGCTTTAATTGACAAGTCCATGAGCCCAAGAATGACTTTTTTTTCTTTAGTCCTACCGATGAATCCACACACTCAAGCAGGCATGATACTGAAGACGGTCTTCGAGATCAGTTATTACATGTTTCCAGCATTTCAAGCCTCCATGCGTCACAAGTTTTCCATCGCCACAGGACCATTTTTATAGACAAATGCCTGAGCTCCTTCATAACGCGGAATCATCGCCTTTAAAAGAAAAAGGAGTATGGGCATGACTGCAACATCCAAAAATCGAAAGAGAAATTGCAGTTTGTTTTCTTTTAGTTACGCCATCTTTGATTTGTAATATATAATTAATATATTAATTTTACATATATATATATATATATATAAACATTTGAACATTAGCGGAATTCTCTCTAGAGCTCTTTCAGCTATCATCTCATCAGGAGAAAAATAGATTGTAATGAAAATAATATTAACTAGCGGGACCTGTGGAAATTCCACAGAGGACTCATTCATATGTAATATATTGATGTTGGCATTCTGTAGATGTTCAGTGTAAATGGAGACACTCTGATATTATTGTAGGTTTTTTGTTAAAACTGCAAAACTATTTATATAAGCTGGCATGAACGCCCGGTAAAGCCTGGTCGTAAAGTACGCTTAAATATGATATTTTAATTCTTGCAGATTTCGTATATATTATTATAGAGCTAATGTTCTATCGATTTTTATATATTATAAAGTTTTGATTTCAAAAAAAAAAAAAAAAATATATATATATATATATATATATATATATATATATATATATATATATTCTTTGACTGTCATGGCTTTGACCGGTTCTTTGACTGTCATGGCTCTTGTGAGCTGCGACGTTGTTTGGCTGTGGAATTTATTATATATATATATATATATATATATATATATATATATATATATATATATATATATATATATATATATCCATATGACTTGGATGCATCAACTTGAATTGAAACCGAAATAAAAACTTATGAAAAAAATGTATGTATATGCATATAATTTGAGTTCCTTCAGTTATAATCGAAACCGAAACCAAAACTTATGAAGAATTCTTGAGAAAATTATTTATGAAAAAAAATAGATTACTGGAGTGCCATCAGTTATAATCGAAACCGAAACCAAAACTTGAGAATAATTCTTGAGAAAATTATTTATGACAAGAAATGGAAGCACATAACAATTAAACGACCCGGGTATAAACACGTTACACAGAAAATAACATACGCTATCGTATTAATATATAGATGGCAAAAATAAAGAGCCATGGGGAGTTATTTTTTATATATTTAAGGTGTCAAAATACGATTAAAATAAACAATTTAATTCAATAAACGAATAGAAGGCGATTAAAATGGCACCGCGAGAGAGGAGAAAGGAGGTGGTCAAAGTTCCCCAAAGAGATTTAATGTTTTTAACGATTCCTTTTGCTGGAACAAAGAAAGTTTTCAGATCGTGATAAAGATAAAGACATATTCCAAAATTTTTTAGATGATTCAATTTTTTATGTTCAAAATCATCGTGTGTATATATATATATATATATATATATATATATATATATATATATATATATATATATATATATATGTATTTGTTACTTTAACGTTAGTAAATGTTCATAGTGCAACAAAAAGGGTCACGTGACACATCATTCCTAAGCTACCTTAATTCCTTACAATGTAAGTTACTCATATTTGAAATTGAAGAATATGATAATAGTTGTTTACTTTACATTTTTTTTTTTCAATTTTCTTATCATTTTGTTTTTGCTGGGGATGAGGTCCCCTACCGGATGCCAAACATTCACTCACTATCTCAGATATTCCAACCAAGAGATCTTTTTAAGATTTTAACAGTTCCTTTCAGTGCAATTGTTTGTATCTATCTTAGACTTGATTAATCAATTATATTTGCCAGATAGTTTTTGAAATTCTTTTTCATGAGTTGCTTTTATAATAACTGGAATGATAGAGATCTTCCTAAGATTCCAGTTTCTTTTCATGTCGTAACAAGACCTTGGCATTTCGTTATCTCTTCCCTCTTAGCTATATTTAACTCAGCATCATTGAGGACACTAATTTCTTCTAGGGTCGCTTCTTTCTCCTATATCACTACGAGTGTACTTTTTCATGGGTTAAACTAATTAAAAAACTTTTTTCATGGGTTAAAATAATTAAAAAACTTTTTTCATGAGTTAAAATAATTAAAAAACTTTTTTCATGGGTTAAAATAATTAAAAACAAAAACAACCGTATAACTAAATATTTAGAAATTTAAAAAAGATTCGGAATTGCTAATTGTATCGGAATCAGAATATGAAACAAGAATGGGTAATTGTATCAGAATGTATTATTGTATTAGAATGGATAATTGTATTAGAATGGATAATTGTATTAGAATATATAATTGTATTAGAATGTATAATTGTATTAGAATGTATAATTGTATTAGAATGGATAATTGTATTAGAATGGATAACTGTATTAGAATGTATAATTGTATTAGAATGGATAATTGTATTAGAATATATAATTGTATTAGAATGTATAATTGTATTAGAATGGATAACTGTATTAGAATGTATAATTGTATTAGAATGGATAATTGTATTAGAATGTATAATTGTACTAGAATGTATATTTACATTAGAATGTATAATTATATTAGAATGTATAATTGTATTAGAATGTATAATTGTATTAGAATTGATAATTGTATAAGAATGGATAATTGTATTAGAATGGATAATTGTATTAGAATGTATAATTGTATTAGAATGTATAATTGTATTAGAATGGATAATTGTATTAGAATGTATAATTGTATTAGAATGTATAATTGTATTAGAATGTATAATTGTATTAGAATGTATAATTGTATCAGAATGGGTAATTGTATTAGAATGGATAATTGTATTAGAATGTATAATTGTATTAGAATGTATAATTGTATTAGAATGTATAATTATATTAGAATGTATAATTGTATTAGAATGTATAATTGTATCAGAATGTATAATTATATTAGAATGTATAATTGTATTAGAATGGATAATTGTATTAGAATGTATAATTGTATTAGAATGGATAATTGTATTAGAATGTATAATTATATTAGAATGTATAATTATATTAGAATGTATAATTGTATCAGAATGGGTAATTGTATTAGAATGGATAATTGTATTAGAATGGATAATTGTATTAGAATTGGTAATTGTATTAGAATGTATAATTGTATTAGAATATATAATTGTACTAGAATGTATATTTACATTAGAATGTATAATTATATTAGAATGTATAATTGTATTAGAATGTATAATTGTATTAGAATTGATAATTGTATAAGAATGGATAATTGTATTAGAATGGATAATTGTATTAGAATGTATAATTGTATTAGAATGGATAATTGTATTAGAATGGATAATTGTATTAGAATGTATAATTGTATTAGAATGTATAATTGTATTAGAATGTATAATTGTATTAGAATGTATAATTATATTAGAATGTATAATTGTATCAGAATGGGTAATTGTATTAGAATGGATAATTGTATTAGAATGTATAATTGTATTAGAATGGATAATTTTATTAGAATGTATAATTGTATTAGAATGTATAATTGTATTAGAATGTATAATTGTATTACAATGTTTAATTGTATTAGAATATATAATTGTATTAGAATGTATAATTGTATTAGAATGTATAATTGTATTAGAATGTATAATTGTATTAGAATATATAATTGTATTAAAATGTATAATTGTATTAGAATGGATAATTGTATTAGAATATATAATTGTATTAGACTATATAATTGTATTAGAATGTATAATTGTATTAGAATTTATAATTGTATTAGAATGGGTAATTGTATTAGAATGTATAATTGTATTAGAATGTATAATTGTATTAGAATGTATAATTGTATTAGAATGGATAATTGTATTAGAATGTATAATTGTATTAGAATGCATAATTGTATTAGAATGTATAATTGTATTAGAATGTATAATTGTATAAGAATGTATAATTGTATTAGAATGTATAATTGTATTAGAATGTATAATTGTATTAGAATGTATAATTGTATTAGAATTGGCAATTTTATTAGAATGTATAATTGTATTAGAATGGATAATTGTATTAGAATGTATAATTGTATTAGAATGGATAATTGTATTAGAATGTATAATTGTATTAGAATGGATAATTGTATTAGAATGTATAATTGTATTAGAATGGATAATTGTATTAGAATGTATAATTGTATTAGAATGGATAATTGTATAAGAATGTATAATTGTATTAGAATGTATAATTGTATTAGAATGTATAATTGTATTAGAATTGGCAATTTTATTAGAATGTATAATTGTATTAGAATGTATAATTGTATTAGAATGTATAATTGTATTACAATGTTTAATTGTATTAGAATATATAATTGTATTAGAATGTATAATTGTATTAGAATGTATAATTGTATTAGAATGTATAATTGTATTAGAATATATAATTGTATTAAAATGTATAATTGTATTAGAATGGATAATTGTATTAGAATATATAATTGTATTAGACTATATAATTGTATTAGAATGTATAATTGTATTAGAATTTATAATTGTATTAGAATGGGTAATTGTATTAGAATGTATAATTGTATTAGAATGTATAATTGTATTAGAATGTATAATTGTATTAGAATGTATAATTGTATTAGAATGCATAATTGTATTAGAATGTATAATTGTATTAGAATGTATAATTGTATAAGAATGTATAATTGTATTAGAATGTATAATTGTATTAGAATGTATAATTGTATTAGAATGTATAATTGTATTAGAATTGGCAATTTTATTAGAATGTATAATTGTATTAGAATGTATAATTGTATTAGAATGTATAATTGTATTAGAATGGATAATTGTATTAGAATGTATAATTGTATTAGAATGGATAATTGTATTAGAATGTATAATTGTATTAGAATGGATAATTGTATTAGAATGTATAATTGTATTAGAATGGATAATTGTATTAGAATGTATAATTGTATTAGAATGGATAATTGTATTAGAATGTATAATTGTATTAAAATGGGTAATTGTATTAGAATGTATAATTGTATTAGAATGGATAATTGTATTAGAATGGGTAATTGTATTAGAATGGGCAATTTTATTAGAATGGATAATTGTATTAGAATGGGCAATTTTATTAGAATGGATAATTGTATTAGAATGGGCAATTTTATTAGAATGTATAATTGTATTAGAATGTATAATTGTATTAGAATGGGTAATTGTATTAGAATGTATAATTGTATTAGAATGTATAATTGTATTAGAATGGGTAATTGTATTAGAATGTATAATTGTATTAGAATGTATAATTATATTAGAATGTATAATTGTATTAGAATGTATAATTGTATTAGAATGGGTAATTGTATTAGAATGTATAATTGTATTAGAATGTATAATTGTATTAGAATGTATAATTGTATTAGAATGTATAATTGTATTAGAATGTATAATTGTATTAGAATGTATAATTGTATTAGAATGTATAATTGTATTAGAATATATAATTGTATTAGAATGTATAATTGTATTAGAATTTATAATTGTATTAGAATGTATAATTGTATTAGAATTTATAATTGTATTAGAATGGGTAATTGTATTAGAATGTATAATTGTATTAGAATGTATAATTGTATTAGAATGTATAATTGTATGAGAATATATAATTGTATTAGAATGTATAATTGTATTAGAATTCATAATTGTATTAGAATGTATAATTGTATTGAATGTATAATTGTATTAGAATATATAATTGTATTAGAATGTATAATTGTATTAGAATATATAATTGTATTAGAATGTATAATTGTATTGAATGTATAATTGTATTAGAATGTATAATTGTATTAGAATGTATAATTGTATTAGAATATATAATTGTATTAGAATGGATAATTGTATTAGAATATATAATTGTATTAGAATGGGTAATTGTATTAGAATGTATAATTGTATTAGAATGTATAATTGTATTAGAATATATAATTGTATTAGAATGTATAATTGTATTAGAATATATAATTGTATTAGAATGTATAATTGTATTAGAATGTATAATTGTATTAGAATGGGTAATTGTATTAGAATGTATAATTGTATTAGAATGTATAATTGTATAAGAATGTATAATTGTATTAGAATGTATAATTGTATTAGAATTGATAATTGTATAAGAATGTATAATTGTATAAGAATGTATAATTGTATTAGAATGGGCAATTTTATTAGAATGTATAATTGTATTAGACTGGATAATTGTATTAGAATGGATAATTGTATTAGAATGGATAATTGTATTAGAATGGGTAATTTAGAAGAGAATCAGTAATTGTATCAGAATCAGGGAAAAGATTGGAATCATCCCATCACTAATGCAAAGTCTAATTATGGAAATCATTCCATGTTGTCATAATTTACCATCTTTATCTGCAAATCTCTTCCATTCTTTCTCGATTTTGATTCAACCCTCTATCGAAATTAGATAATGTCAATTAGTCCACTAAACAATCAGACCCACCAATGAATCTCACCAAAATCTTTGACATTAGATTGTATTTCGTAATATCACGTTCATGCTTAACGCGCGATCCAATTTTCTCTGGCATTTTAATATTGACAATGCAAGAATGGCGTTGTTTCAGGAATAGAAAATGTCTTTTTCAACTAGACTCAACATTTGAACATTCATAAGTAGAGATAATCTTGTAAATATAGCAATCCATTTGCTATATCAATGTTTGGTTTAGATTTTTTTGTCTTTGTTTCTTTCCATTATGCAGTTGGCTAGTATGCATTTCATTTTGCTTTTTTTAAACACTTATTTTGCAAAGAAAACTTTTAGAGTGGAACTATTTTTCTTACTCACCAAATAGTC
>NC_136511.1:37519328-37569328 GCF_053919585.1 Euprymna scolopes
TTTTATTTTTTGTTTACATTTCTAGATACAAAATAGTTGTGTGAGAACGGTGAACTCGTTGACACATTTACTAATCTGTTTCAATATTAGTTTTATTTTATTTTATTCATTTAGGTTTTATTTTTTTTGCTTCAGGTTTTATTAATTATCTTTTTTTAATTTTAAGTTTCTATAACTTGGTTGAAGGATTCCAATATGGGTTTTTCATTCTTGTATTTCTCATCAGTAGGTTCATGTGCGTTTTTGCTGCTAAATGACTTTCGTCGACGTTCGATTCGTAGGAAAATCATGTTTAATTTTTGATATTTGAGCGATTATTCGGAAAAATAGGTAACTTTACACGAATAGGGAGGATTTTTTTTCAGGTTTGAGTGATCCGTCCATGATTTTCATTTTAATATACTTTCATAGAAATGTTTCTGTTATGTTAAAAAAAAAATATTTTCTTTACGTCACAAGTGTCACACTCATACATGAATTCCATAGCTAATATAACATACTGACCCAACGGGTCACGGGTAGTCTAGTATATATATATATAATTACACTTTATTATTTGTAATGTAGTGCAAAATATTTTTTTATTCCTTTTTCACAAAATAATTGGATTACGAAATTAAAATTACCAAGATTAATTTCTGTTTCTTCATAAACAAGTTTTTTTGTTTTTTTTACAAAGTAGTCACCACTTATCAAGTCCCGAGGGCCACTCGAGAATAAGGGTTAATGAGTGTACAATGGTCAAGGGGAACATGTCAGTCATCGATAGTAGTGGAAATTAGATAAATTGGATTATTAAAGGGGATGACTCATCAAGAATTTGTTCACATTGGACTTGAAGACAACCATAGTGTAGTCATTTGGAAAGCAGGAAAACGAAACAGAGTTCCACAGGCATGCAGTTCTAAGAAAGAAGCTTTGTTCATGGAATTTACGTTTAGGTTTAGGCACAGATAAAAAGTGGGGGAAATTAGTGTTAGTGGTTTCAGCTAGACGAGTGCTTTTTGTAAAAGTCAGAACGGGAGGGGAGGCATAGATTGGAGCTTAGATGAGCACTTGCCATGAAAATAACGATAAACCAGAGACAGGCTCGTAATGTCTCTTCTGTGAGAAAAAGTTCTAGGGAAGAGAAAAGGGCATCCCCCACTAGGTTACGAAGTCTATTTTGAACTTTGTCAAGTCAGGATAAGCTGCTTCTGCCCAGATGTACAACAATACCCCATCCTTGGACGCACTTAGCTCTTATACAAGTAGAGAATTGTATCAGCAGTGAGATATTTACTGGAATGGTAGAACGATCCCACCATTTTTCCAGCAACCCTGGCAACGGATTTGATGTACATGTTCCATCTCAGATCAGGAGTAAAGGTCAAGCCCAGAAATCGGTCATTTTTTTCTTTTACTCCCGGACAACGCTGGGTAAATGGAGTTAGTGGTGTAATTAATAGAAATCCAGAATGACATTCTCACACCAATTAATAATACTTGCAGAGAGAGAGAGAGGGGGAGAAAGAGAGAGATAGAGAGAGAAAGAGACATAGAGATAGATAGATAGATAGATAGATAGAGAGAGAGAGAGAGAGAGAGAGAGAGAGAGAGAGAGAGAGAGAGAGAGCAGAAAAAGATTGATTTTAGATTTTGGATTTTTATTTTTAAAATGTAACTAGCTTTGCAAACTCACCCAATCTAACCTGGGGCCAGTGAGTCGTCCAATGGGTCGCGTTATTTTCTGGCTTTCTTATGTTTGCACATGAGAATGCTGCCTCCTCTAAATTCCAAATAAATACACATGATCCGTTACATTGATGACAGACATAACCCGACGGTCACCGTGTATACTTTCTACTTTATTTAAAGGATTTATTATCAAAAATCATCATTTGATGCCACCAATTCTGTAAAATAAATAAACAGAAATGCAACTTTTGACGCCCAGATTTTTTCTGTGCTTCGTTTTTTCGTCTTGTCTGAGTAATTCTTTGAAAACATTTTTGGTTTCAAATGTCTGAGGAAATATCAGATAACCTTGTGAAAGGAAATGGTTTTATTTTTAATCTTACAAAACTCATAAAGGCACTAATGTTAAATGAATTAATGGTAACGTATGTACCGTGTGCATCTTCGGAATGTTTATTGCATGAAAAATTCCCTAGCGAAAAGGTTAAGCAACATTCTGTCTGGTCAGCAATTAATGAGTTATCAGGGATTCAGGACTTTGGAGGAAATCGTGGATATTTTTTGGAAAGATGATGATGATGATGATGATGATGATGATGATGATCATCATCATCATCATCATCATCATCATCATCATCGTCGTCGTCGTCGTCGTCGTCGTTGTCGTTGGCGTCGTCGTTGGCGTCGTCGTTGGCGTCGTCGTTGGCGTCGTCGTCATCATCATTATCATCATCATCGTCATCATCATTATTATTCATGTAACAGTCAGTAGTGCTTGTAGCAGCAGTAGCATGTACATGACATAGATGCAAATGAGAGAGCCAGTGTGCAAAGTGACGTCATAATGGAGGTAGTGAAGGGAAAGAGAGAAAAATGCACCATATGGCGAAGATCAGAAAAAAGTGCGTACCGACATGAAATAGACGTGTGGCTCCGTGGTGGCACAAATGATTTTTAAGCACATGTTTTGTTAAATGCATGGCAAAATAAGAGAATTTTAAAACAATATGCAATGCATTGTTAGAAAGTACCGTTAATAAATGCCTTTTGTTAAAACTGAAAAAAACAAAGCCGAGTCATATTTTTGTTCCTTTGCGTCTGTCTCTGCATTCGAACGTGTGAGTTTAAGTGTTAACATGTAACGATATTGTTGAAGAAGGTTTAAGACAACGTAACATCATCATCCTCATCATCATCATCATTATCAAAAATTCAGGTTAGTGTCAGAGATTTTGACTTTCTTATCCTATCTCGTTCTATCCTTATATTTCTTCAGGTTTGTGTTTATAACTGCACTGTGTGTTTCTCCTGTAAGAACATGTTAATAAAATAGAGAGTTTCGTTCAAAATTTCTGAGTTTAACAGATACAGTTTCACATTTGACAAAATACACTTGAAGAAGGTCAGAGGTTACATCGGCCGAAACATGAAAATAACACTCAAGATGAGAACAATAGCCTGAATAATCCAAATTATTAATCCTCATCTCAAAACTTCATGTGGAAGAAATGTATACAGAAAAGGATACAGTAGTTCATCATCATGAGTTCATTTTCTGCTTGGAGTGGATTGCGAAACCACGTGACTTATTTTTCGCCATTCCTTTCGATCCAAGGCAAGTTGGTTGATGGACGACCAACTGTTGAGAGATGTCCAATCAAAAACACTTTCTCTCCATGGCTTTCCTCTGCCTCTTCTGCCTTCTAACGCACCGTCAAACATAACTTTGACAGGAGGCCAGTGGTTGATCATTTGACATGGTCAAAAATGTTTAAGAGTTTTTAGGGAAGTAGTTTGATGGAGGGTAGATAAAGTTTCCAATGGTGTCCCCCTTTTCTGCTCCCTAGGTGATAATCGTCTGGGGTGAGTTATCGCTCTTGATTAGGTTTTAGCTAATACATTACAGCTACCTAGTGTTGGTTTCTTTTTTACATAACTCCAATCACGGACATAACGGTCGTTTATTAAAACCTCTGTTTTCTTTTTGTTTTATTTTTTTCAGTCAATAATCCACAACAGCAAGCAAGGGAGATCACTCTAAGAAGAGAACAATTCTTTTTATCTTAATGCAAAAGGAGACAACTTAATACTAGCTATCTATATCTTATACGGTCAACTTAATACTATCTATCTATATCTTATACGGTCAGGCTCCTTGCCTGGACTAATATGACTCTCTCTTTCTCTCTCTCTTTTCAGATTTCCTTGTCCTCCTTGTCTTCATCAGCAGGATCACAATTGACGTCATGTGCAATTTGCTGGATGTACGTGGATCTAGGTGCTTCTATGCTTGTGCGCCCGTGCCATGAAGTCCGCAGCAATACATTCCTCACCAACTTTTGCTTGCTCCCCTGACAGTGATCGGCAAATCATAGACGTCGCTTCTTGATGGTAGTAGATATAGCAGGTAGGTTACCATAAAGTTGCTGCTTCGTAGAACGATCTTGCCAAGATATACTTAACATTGTTCATAGCAGACAGGTGTACCACTATCTAATTTTCTTTCTAATCTTTTGGTGAGTGTCCCGGTCGTAGCACCGTAAACAAGGACCAACTCTATCACTGTTCTGAAAAACTGCCTTTTCAGTTTAAAAGTTAAATTCTACTTATTTAGTAAGGAATGCAATTTTGCCTCAGCTACAATAACTTAACAATTTCATAGTCCTGTCTGTTCTTGTGTCATCAGTACTGACAAGGAATTGGAGTTATCTGTTTACAATCAACAACAAATTAACCTTAGGACTGATTTAATTTAATGACCACAGCACCAATCAGTTCTACTTTACAAAGCCAGAAAGTTCTCTATACCAAACTGTAACAAAAAACTAATAAAAAAAAAACAAGACAAGCAGTCACATGCAACAACAGACTTCAAGGATACCTGTACAACCCTCTCCAAGGATTCTTGTCATTAATCGTCCCTGTTCTCCCTGCAGCCTCCTTTTATGTAGTAGACCAGTGAGATTTTGCATACGAGCTGCAAGACTTTCTGTTATTTTGCGAGATCACCCAGTTATAAAAGCTGTGGGTGTCTTGATTCTTTCCTCACACCCCTGACATCTGGACTCCATATGATGCACAGACGCTTTAATGGTAAACCATAATTTTCCATACATGGTTGACCATCTAATAGCCAGTTTTCCTTTTGGCTATCTAACTTTATATACTCTTGGACAAGCTTTATGGTCCATATAAAATAAGTAGCCGACTATAGTCAAGAGTGACCTGAAGGCTCCTTTTTCATTAGCTGTTACATCGAAGTGTAGGGAAGAATACTACACTATTCCTAGAATTACTTCACTTACGATCCTCCCTTTATAATGCGAAGTGTTTACCAAGAGGGAATCAAGTATCATTTTTGAAGTCTTTGATATAACTTGACCAAGGATTGAACCTTGGTATCCTGGTTCCTTATCATCAGTAATCCACACTGCATCCATAAGTGTCCATATAAACTATCTCATGTAATTGTCCTATTTTGATTGTAATAACTAAAGAGATCAGAAGTGGGCCTTGGATTTACTCTCGCGTCACTTATTTTATCCTTTAATCCTCACATTCCATGGGTGATGTTTCTGACAAAGAGGGAAGAATTGCTGTGTTCTGGGTTAGAATCTGTTCCATTTAATACTTATTGTTGATTATTCGGATTATTCGGATTGGTTATTTGTATTATTTGGATTCATCGGATTAGTGTTCTCATCTTGAGTGTGCTTTTCACAACGTTTCGGTCGATGTAACTTCCGATCTTCTTCTGGTGTAGCTTCTCAAACTCGGGAATGTTTCTGTCAAACTTGGGAATTTGGACGGAATTTCGAGCGGAACCCTTTATTTACATCACGGGGGTAGCGTGCTCTTGTTCCATCAACCATGATTGGATAGAGGTCCTAAGTAATTCGCAATCATATTTTTTGGTCGCCTGAACTGAGGATTGAGCCTTCAACCTTCAGGAGAATATTACATTTACAATTGATTTTTCCAAGTACTCTAACCACTGCGCCACAAGTCCTTGAAGAAGGTCGGAGGTTACATTGACCAGAACGTTGTGAAAATGACACTCAAGATGAGAACAGTAGTCCCATAAATCCAAATAATATGAATAAGCAATCCTCATCTCAAAAATTCAGAAACGTCATTGACTAATTTTTACCTTGAAGTAATATTTTAGCTCCTTAAATCAAGTGGCTTCATGCCTTGTCTGGATGATTTCCATTAAAAAATATCTAGTACTTTGTTTTAGCTCCAAAAACAACAGAAGCAAATCTGTCTGTCTGCCTGTTTCTCTCTCTCTCTCTCTCTCTCTCTCTCTCTCTCTCTCTCTCTCTCTCTCTCTCTCTCTCTCTCTCTCTCTCGCTTGCTACTCATTTAGTGTTCCTTTATCTGGGGTCAGACGTTTTTGCAATCTCACTCTTCATTTCTCATGGTTCAGTAGATCATCTGGTGCTATCAGACGAGACTGTCTGAAGACTTTTCTCTATATTATTAGGGTGGCACCCCTACAAATTCTGACGATGGACTATTCCTGACGTCACTTCCGGTAACCAGTTTCTTCAATCGAGCAGTCCGAATCTTAGACTCAGAGGGAGTGGGTCGTAACCTTACTTTGCCCTTCAAGTTGAGCAGAGTCCCACTCAACCAAGATACGCTTCTGTATTTGCTGTTAATATATATTCCATTTCATTGTTTCTAAGCTTTCAGTTCTTTCAACATTTAAACCACAACACAATATGGTCGTCTTCAAGTCCAACGTAAACAATTTTTTGATGAGCTGCGCCCTTAAGTAATCCAATTTACCAAATTTACTAACGATTACTACGATATTTTCCCATTGACTACTGTACACTCATTAACCCTTATCCTCGAGTGGCCTCCAGGCCTTGATAAGTGGCGACTCCTTTGTAAAAAAAAAACCCTTTACAAAACAACCAAGCCAAAAACAATGACTAAATATTTCAAAATATAAAGAATTCAAAGCATAAAACTTTTGCTGAAGTGATTGAACCCCAAAAAGGGTTGACATGCCATAAAACAACCAACCAACTACGATCTTGTCCAAGTAGTTGCTTCCAAAACTCTTTTGTTCAAGGAGCCTTCCTGCAATTCTTGACATTCACGCTCCTACAAGTTTATGAGGTCAAATTGTTCCACACAACCGATTAACAGCTGTGTTGAGCAATTGTCTTGTTTTCAGCAAAACGCGTAATTTTGACATTGCGCGTCTATCGAATCATGATTCTGGAAATGCGCTGCATCCGGGCGAAAGAGACAATCATAGAATAACTCAACATCCGGGTTATAACATCCAATGAAATGAGGTTGAAAAGCTCGACCATCTGAAAAAAGGTCAATAAACCCCAATAAAGTCGATTTCTTCAAATCACACATCCTTCCCTATTTACAAGGTGTCCAAAAAGACACTGAAGGATTTTGAACTTAAATAGATTTTTTTTTTTTTTTTGATATCTTTCTGTAATTTTAACACAATTTGACTAAGACATTGGAAATTTAAAAAAAAATAATTCAAAATTCAAACAATCTTTATTCATGAAAAATAACGTGTTTTAAATGTTGCCCACTTTCAGCTTCGCATATTTGTGCTCTTTCCAAAACAGACTTGACTAGCAACGACTTTTGCTTGCGGAGATATTTAAAGAAAAAGTTAACAAACACCGAATCCTGACAGAATTGAAGTCAACATTAGAAACATATTTGTCCTCTTTCTAAAACATTATTCATGACAAATTGCAGAATCACTGGATTGCGATTTAACTCCCTTGTTTCGTTCCTGATGTTTTCCTTCAATTCTTGCAGAGTTTGGGATTTGTTAACATAGTGTTGTGATTTGGACTATCCCTTACATGAAAATGCCGTCAATAAGCCAATTGACCCCTGATTTTGGTAAAACAATTTCACAACTTTCGTACGTTGTCCAATGCTATACATATCCATCATTAATTTTCAAAATATTATCTGTAAAATATCTGAAATAAATTAAAAAAAATAATCATTTATGGTAAAATGACAAAGATTTTCAACTCTTCAGTGACTTTTTGGGCACCCTATATATGAAGGGGAAAAATAGATTACTTGGCTTTCAAAGAACAGCTTACAAGTTAGGTAACCTCTCTAGAAAGGTTATCAAAAGGGAAACGACTTCAAGATAATACGTCCATAGTCACTGATAATAAAGCGATTCTCCGGTAAATAATATGAGACCTTAAATACGATGAGCAACCCAAGTTCTATGAGTGGTTCAATCATGTATAGCCTGCCGTCTTTTGTATCAACTCTATCACATGTTTCGATATCCGGGAGACTATGGAACATGGTAAAGTAAGGAAAATGTGGTTCGAGTGCGTAAGAAACAATAAGATCGCATGCAAACTGACTGATTTCAACCTATCGAATTGGATTGCACGAAATGTTGCCTGGTGTGGCTTATCCTAGAGGTCTGGAGACACGTGCAGCACACTATCAAAACTAGATAATAATAATAATAATAATAATAATAATAATAATAATAATAATAATAATAATAATAATAATAATAATAAAGAAGAAGAAGAAGAAGCCGAAAATGTTAATTGTTTTTCTTTTATTTTTTTCAATAATCTATAATATAAATCTCACCTGTCTGCTTAAGTGTATGTATGTATGTATGTATGTATGTATGTATGTATGTATGCCTAAAACTTTCGACAGAGGCGACGGATTTTTCACGAGATTAGTATTGTTTTGAAGCTCGACCCTTCGAACGACAAATATCGAAAAATTGGCTAAAAACATTTATATCTCCACTCTCAACTGGGCAGTTTTCTACAAGGAGGGGTCGCTTTTTTCGCCGATATTTTCGAAAATCATTTCCTCTTTTCGATTGACTAGCCTTAATTTAAATCTTCGCCACTTTCGGTTTGGCGACGGATGCAACAGCAAAGATGTCACTTTTTTTTTTTTCATGTTTTTCCTCCTCCGCAGTACAGGTTCGAACCCGTCTGACACTTTGTTTGTTTTTTTTACTCAACACTCACTCCCAAACATCCGGGTAACAGGGTGGTTATCTAAATAAAATTTGGATTAAAAGTAAAAATAAAAAAAATAATAATAATATGAGTCACATACATGCGAGAAACACACATGTACCGAAACACATAATGTTATTAATATATATATATTCTCTCTCCTCAGATCTTGAGCGTGTGGTACAATGGGGGAAGAGGTGACTGGTTACCTTTAATGCATCTAAGACCAAGCTCCTATCATTACATCATAAACGCTCTCATCCCCATCTGGCATCGATTGAAATGAATGGCTCTCGTCTAGGGGAGGCCCCATGTTTTGATAAGCTTCTGGGTTTGACCTTTACTCCTGATCTGAAATGGAACACATACATCAAGTCGGTGGCCAAGGTCGCTGGGAAAATGGTGGGATCCTTCTATCGCTCAAGAAGATATCTCACTAATGATGCAATTCTCTATCTATATAAAAGCCAAGTACGTCCAAGGATGGAGTACTGCTGCCACATCTGGGCAGAAGCTGCTAAAAACAGCCTATCCTGCCTTGACAGAGTACAAAATAGACTTCGTGGCTTGGTGGGGGATACCCTTTTCTCTTCCCTGCAACTCCTCTCCCACAGAAGAGACGTTGCGAGCCTGTCTCTGTTTTATCGTTATTTCCATGGCAAGTGCTCGTCTGAGCTCCATTCTCTGGTCCCCCCCTCGCCAATCTTTCACGAAAAACACCCCACTAGCTGAAACCACTATCAATAATTTTCCCCAATCTTTATCCGTGTTTAAATCAAAACGTAGATTCCATGAACAAAGCTTCTTTCTTAGAACTGCACGCCTGTGGAACTCTCTGCCGCTTGCCTGTTCCCCCCCCCCGACTTTAACCTAGATGTCTTCAAGTCCAACACAAACAAATTCTTGATGAACCGCCCCCTTAAGTAATGACACTTTATCAAATTTCCAATACTAACTATTACTACGATACTATCCCATTGATTACTGTACACACAATAACCCTTATCCCCGAGTGGCTTCTGGGCCTTGATAAGTGGTGACCACCATCTCAAAAAAAAGAAAAAGGAGAGATGTAGGAAATCATTTTTTTGGATTGAACTGTATAGAAAACAGGTGTTAGATGTTCGGGACACTTGTCATAAACGACGTCATGGACCACGACGATGATGACGATGATGACGATGATAATGACGAAGAAGAAGTAAGTTTAGGGTTGATTTTCTTAACTAAACATAGAAAGGGAAAGGTCATTGATGCCCCAGTAAATCCCTTTCTCATTCCAGATTTTATAGTTCTGTCTTGGAAAACGTTGACAACGTCTTCGTTTCCAAGAATGTTAATTTCATGATCTACAAGGGAGGGGTGAACCCATATAGTGTCCCTCCCAGACAAAATTTCTTAAGTTGTCATTGTTAACGAAATGAAGTTTGGGGGAGGTACCAACCGCTTTATTAGCCTCCTTTATCATTTCTCGAACATGCTGGGGTTGGGAGTTAAATCTCATTTCTGTTTAAAATCTTTTTAGTCTTGGGGAAAATTCCAGGTATTCTCCAATACGTATCTTCTAAATTGGTAAAGTGTCAAGAAGTTTCAAGTTCTAGGGAGTTTAGAATTTTATTTGGAGTCATCCAGCAAACATCCTTTCTTGTTTTTTTTTTTTGTTTCTTGTTTTTTTTTTTTTGTTTCTTGTTTTTTTTTTTTTTCATCCAAAAAAGAGATTTTTTAGCCTTTTATCGGCATTTGGTATTAGAGGAGGGGGGATCAGTGTTTTTTTGAGAAGTAGAAAGGGGAGAAGATATTTTGTTATATTTTCAGTAAAAACTCGTAGGTAAGTGCTTGACTCTTTTATCGCCCTGTCTGGTGCCAGTTTCTGCTCTCTTTTCATGAAGAAATGTTGCATATTGACCGGTCAACGCCGAAAGGTGTACTGGTTGATGATTATTATGATTATTCAAACCAAAAACTTTTGTCAGCTAAAATATGTTTCAGAATAATAAAAATATTTAGAATAAATATTCATTAAATTAGTTTAGGAATGTGAACTTAAAAAAGTTATCATGACAATTTACTTGACAACTTAGAAATAATGACATGTAAAAATATCAGGTGATTATCTTAGTGACGTATACTAATGACGTCATTTAGAAAGGGATTCTTTTTTTTTTTTAAATACGTGAAAATTAGTTAGAGAAAACAGTAAGCCAAAATTAACAGAGAGAGGGAGACAGTTGACAGATCATGATGGCTCCGAGCAGAGAGTTAGGGTTTGAAATGGAAATAGTCAGAATCAGCATGCAACTTGTCAAGAGGGGAAAAATCACTCTGGAATAAAAAGTTGCCCAAAATAAAATCTGAGGCTCTGTCGTTCTTGGGAAGAATTTTCATTGCAGCTTTTCCGAGAAAACAAGACCCAAGATGGACCAGATATGTTTCCCGATTGGCCAGATGTCAAAAACCCCAAATATATGTTATTTTGTGTTGTAAAGGTATTTAGGTATAGTATTGTCCCATCATGAACTCTATTTAAAAGTACATATTAGTGTTGGGACGATTGATCAGAATCGGAATCAGGAATCGAGAAAATCGGAAGTTTTTAAGGTATTGGAATCGGTATCGAGATCAGCAAAAATTTTGTATACTTTCCGATGCCAAAAACGATTCTTGTAATTGTTTATTATTTGGTTTGTTTTTGTTAAAAACTTAATTTTCCAATACTGCTACTAAAGATAAAATGGCGAATATTTATTGATTATAAGCTAATATTTATTGATTATAAGCTAATATTTATTGATTATAAGCTACAAAACCAAATTAAAAGTTATAGATCACCCACACAAGTGTATTTCATACTTTAAATCACATGGGGTTTTATGGTAATCTAAAGAAAAACAACTCCATAACTGAATATTCAGTGATTTTAAAAGAATCGGAATTGGAATCGGTAATGGTATCAGAATCGGGAAAAATTTTGAAATCGTCCCATCACTAGTACATACACACACAACAAACTTTAGATAGACGATCACACATATATACACTCGCATACTCTCACTACTAGACAATAATAGCAACTCATAAATATATACACGATTTGCACCCTCTATTTTATACAGATTCCCACAACATTACAGAAAGACACACACTGGAGACGTTCGCTGAGTTTTCTCCAAGGTTTTGATTTGGAGAAAATTGACTCGGGAGAGAGACAGACTAATTTTTTAACATAAATGAAATTAGTGACGAAAGGACTTGAAGTAATATTTTGCACTTTGATTATCCAAGTTTCATAATTGACTTTTTAATCAAAATTTTTTTAAGGGTGGGGCTAGGCTCCCTTCCCTCTAGTTTTCAATAGAAATCCCGCCAACATTATAAAATAAATATTTTAATTTTATTCCGTTTTTTTTTTCAAGCAAATAAAATCGATTATTTGTTTGGTGTTTATGGGTCATGTACTAAATAAAGACTAATCTCCAATATTTAATATTTAATGTATTCTGTTGTCTTCATACAGAAAGAATCAATCTTATAATTTCACTAGCAGATGTACCCGGCGTTGTCCGGTATTAAACGTAACGTTAAATTCCTTTGAAAATCGAAATAAAAAACCGGAAAGAATCTGAGACATGTGAATGCAAATATTATGTTTTTTCACTCTTTGTAAGAAAAAAAAATACTCGAACTGAGATCAAAACCAAAACCTAAAGACAGTAAGTCAAGTACAATAACCATTAGGCCAGCTTGCCACAATCTTTAAAAAGCGTTTTCAAACCTACTTATTCTTTACATATGGAAGCTGTCATGTGAACAATTTATGCATGTGCAGTCGTGAAACAGTTGACAAACAGGATAAAAATCCTTTGACGCTCCCCTCACATCAATTTTTTAATTGTGACCCATTAGCAACCCTTTTTTCCTTTCTTCAACACTTTTCCTCCCATATTTTTACCTATATTATTTTACCTGTGCCATTTTTGTCTGCGTCATTTTTATCTATATTTTCATCCATTACATCGATATTTGATTATGACTATCCAATTGGTCTTCATCTTCCTTCTGGCATGTTCTTGGCAAGAAAATAAGGTACTTCGTTTAGATTTCCTTGAAAATAATTGCTATTCCGGCTGGGAAGACTTTTACAATGGAGTCAAATTTAAATAACGACTTAAAAGCTGGATTTATATTTTTTAATTTTTCTAAAATAATGAAAATCATGTAAGGGAGATAACTCTTTTTCTTATCTCCATATTAGTCAAATTATGTTATTTTTCTGTGTATGTCTGCGTTACTCGATTATCTGTGACGTACACATTATTTCACATGAATTTCTTGTAGATCACAATAACGATTAAAATTGCAGAATAACATTATAACAACATTGAAAAATTTTTAAAATGATGGCACCGAAGTCAGTTTTTTTCAACTTTTAAAATCATTATTATATATATTGGGTACAATATAATAATCAATAGAGAAGTGATATTGTAATAAATACAAAATCTGCATGAATTTAAATATCATATTTTAGCATATTTTCCAACCAGGCAACACCGAGCAGTCAGTTAGTTTGATTGTTACATGGAAAGGACTGTCCCCCTTCCATGTAAATAAGAAGAATATTAAATAAGTGAAAAGAGATGAGGAGAAGCCTAGAATCGAACCCTGTATGCAAAGTTAGAAAATGGAATATTAGAAATTAAGGTGTTGTATATTGATTTATATTTAGGAGATGATATATTAAAACGTGTCATGTGTTATCTAGTGGATGTAAGATATTGTTCTTTTAACAGACAGATAATAAACGTATAAATCGTATGTATGTTGTTTAGCCAGGAGGACATGATATTGACGTGTAAACTGAGTCATGTTGTATCAGACTTATCACACGGGATATTTTTACAGTTCATATGTAAGAAGAATAATATATGCTTCATACCTTTTGTTTTCTTGAAGAGTTCTTCTGTATCTTCCCGCTGCTCCGTGACGAATCATGAAGCGATCAGCACCATCTAATTGAGACATCTGTTCTTATTTGTGAAACCATTAAAACAACTCTTTATATTTTTATAATATAAATTTATTACAGTTGTCTCAAATGGTTTTCACAGGATCTGCAGTTCGTCTACATTTTCTATTCTTACAGCCCGCTCCTAGCTGTCTGTCCACCCCTGTCTAGACGTCTGTCTGCTTTGGTGGTCAATTCTCAACTCTCTGACTCTCTCCAAAACTAACTACATCACTTGTTCTCTTACGTCACCTAATTACGTGTCTCAGTCCAACCTAATGTCCACAACTGGTTATTTGTTAATTCAAAACCCCAAAATAATGTTTACATATATTTTCTATTTTCACATTCCTTTTGCGATTCACACGTCAATCATTTCTTCCCCAATTTAATTGTTTATTCTTCTAATCATAATAACTGATCCAGCGACCATCCGTCGCTCAAATCAATTAATAATAATACAATAACAATAATAATAATGTTTTGACCCTTGACGCCGCTTGCCACAGTTAACAGACACTACACTATTATCACAGCCTAAAGGGTCATAACATTACAAAGGCTACTGTTCATTCTTTTAGAAATCTGAATATTAGACATGTCAGTAAAACAATGAACAATGAAAATTAAAAATGTATTATTAAAAAAATAGGTTAGGTTAAAAAATAGTTTAGGAGAGGATTCTTTTGTTTGCAGAAGTGTGTTTTGGACAAACACATGCATAACCACATGAAATTAGTCACGTTTGAAAAACACACTTCTGATGTCATAGACAAAGGACAATTCTCCATATTGTTCCATGAGTTCGTCAGTCAGTTAGTCAGGTAGAGAGAGAGAGAGAGTTGAGAGTCAGTTGGCAGTCAGGGGTCAGTTAATCCCTGGGAAGCAAAAAGGTAGAAGATTAACCATGTAGATACAAATGAATTCCTAACGTCATTCGACCGGTCAATCCGATAAATAAAGAAGTTATCATCATGTTTTGTACGTGTTGTCTCGTGACGTCATTCAGTCACAACAGAAAAAGGTAATGTGTTTATCCTCAATTATAACGAACTCTTGTGTACACCCTTCGAAGCTATGTGTCCCCACCATCATCATAAGTGAAGTATCTCCCTCTCCTTTAATATGTGTAAAAAGAATTTGTATACATCTCCAGTCAGTATATATGAAGTCCCCAGCATCCCAGAACTGTAATATGTATTCTCTCCCTCATCATCACTTTCGTTATGTATCACTTGTGTCCCGTTATATATGTGCCCCAATAGGAACATTCCTTAATATGTACCCCTATGCAACATGATTATGAAAAATCTGTAATTATTAAAACGAGTTCTTTTCTGTCTGGAAAATGGTTGCCTGACACGCACAACATCTGGCACACTTAAAAACTATTAAGTTATTGTTTTTATTTTTACAAAAAAGCAATGCATCCCGATATACAAGAAAATGTAAGGGATTGGTTAGACCAGTCAGACGGATAGATCTTATATATTTGAGACCCTACGCCAGTAAATTGCGACTAAGTTAACTAGTGTGAATTTTGATGAGGGTCACATTAGTACATGTCAGGATAACCTTGGAAAATGGAGATGACGTGATTTGAAGCAGAGGACAAAGGTGAAATTCCCTAGACGAAACATGAAGTTAAACGATCATAATATGGATGACGTCAGGTTTTTGAGCAAGAGAAACAGAGTTTTTAGTCAATTCTGTCTGGAAAGCCAAGCTGTGCGGATGGCACATTTAATAATAATAATATAAATAATCTAAGGCAAATGCCACTTCAATGTCTGATGCGTGCACATCAACCATTTCAGTAGATAGAAATATAAACCCATCCAATCCGCTACTTCTCTGTTAGGCTGTCAGAGGTCAAACTCAGATAGCTATACTGTCTCTTGGAAACTCTTATGGGTCGCTGAGTTCTAATAGAACTCAGTTCACAACTCGGGCAATTCTGAGTGAAATCTTGTTAGAGTCTAGTGTTCCACAGTGCGACTCTGCTGTACAAAATAGTAGATGAACCATCAGTTGATTCTGCAGTGCCTCTGCTGTACAAAAGAGTGGATTAACCTTCACTTGGTTCGGCAGCACCTCTGCTGTACAAAAGAATAGATTATCCTTCCTTTGGTTTGGCAGCACCTATATGTACAAAAGAGTGGATTAACCTTCACTTGGTTTGGCGGCATCTCTGCTGTACAAAAAAGTGGATTATCCTTCATTTGTCTGGGCAGCAGCTCTGCTGTACAAGAGAGTGGATTAAACTACACTTGGTTGGTTAGTTCTGGCTTGTCGCTGCAAAATAAGCTTTTCTCTCAAATGTTCTAAAAAAAAAAAATTGCAAGCGATTAATGTATGCAAAGTAAATATATTTTTGAAGAAATTGGCATGAATAGAATTTTCCAAAAAAAAAAAGAAGACATTTACATAAATACCATTTTCAAAAACAAAAGAAATTTACATAAATACAATTTTCAAAATAAAATAATTTGTGCATTATTTGTCTCTGTTTTTCTTTTTATTTCAGGGTGTCAGCGTGCTGAAGTCTTTTGTAGCAGTTGCTGCTACCGCTATTAGGTAGGATGCTGAGAGGAAAACGATAGGGTAAAACTCTAATGCTCGCATGCAGTATTGTTAAATAAAATTCGTTGAATTAAGAATAACCCTCTAGGTTCAATCTCCGACTAAATATATTCGCTATCAATTTTCACTTCAGCCGTGAATTCTTGATCTATTTTGTTATTGCCAAGAGATTATGTCACAGAAAGTAACTCTAGGAAGTGAACAATCAGAAGATAATCTTAGTCTCTCTTTCTCTCTCTGTCTCTCTCTCCATAATTAAATTCTTTCTCCAATAAAACCTTGAAAACTCAGCAGAGTCTCCTTGTGTTATCCATGCATGAATTTCGTCTACGTCATAAAGACAAGACAATCAAGAACCCTAGACGATTACAGATACACATGAAACGCGGCGACAATGGAAGAAGCGATGATCAGCACGTTTAAACGCCCTACGCACGAATGTTTAAGAACAATTTATTGATTTGGGTTCTTGATTGCTCACGAGCGAGAACCGAACATGCACAATGTACACATTTATTAGAACATGTACGAAATGATTTCATGTTTGATGAAAATGCAACAGAATTAAAACTGGATCTTAGGTTTACTTTCGACAACCCTATAACTCTCGTTTCCTTTATTTTGTCCTTAAGTCCTCACAATCTATGAACAATGTTTATGACAAAGAGGTAAGAATTGCTGTTTTCTAGGTCAGAACCTATTCCATCTAACACTTGTCATTGGCAAGTTTTTGACTTGAAGTGTTATTTTTTTAGCTCCTTGCATCAAGTGGTTTAATATCTTGTCTGGAGCAATTCCTATGACAAAATACATATCCTTTGCTTGAAGAACTTTCAGCAACTACGCACTAGCACCTAATTTATGCAAAGGTCACATGACAACATCTCTTGGCACTCTGTTAAACGCTTTCTTCAGATACAGAAAGGAAAAATACAGGTTATTTTTCTTACCAAGATACTTCTCTTGCATTCCATTCAGGATAAGTATAGCAGACCTTTGACTTCTGACAAAGAGGTAAGAATTGCTGTTTTCTAGGTCAGAATCTATTCCATCGAACACTTATTATTAACAAGTTTTTTACCTTGAAGTAATAATTTTTAGCTCCTTACATCAAATGGCTGCATGCCTTGTCTGAAACGATTCCCATTTAAAATTTATTCAGTTGTAGTTAGAACATAGAAACGAACACAACGGTATGTAGAGTCCGAACAAATCGATTCGCCCAGACTCAAAAATCAACTTTTAGTTGATGAAATAAATCTCAGAGGTTGACGAGAAACAAGAGATTAAGTCATCTTCATCCGCTTTTAATCCGCCAGTTGTTCTCTACACATGCAAATTGCTTCTGACTATCAAGATGTACAATTATGAACGCAACTTCTTTTCTTGCTGAAAAACGGCTGCCCGACACATGAAACATCTAATATAAACCAAACTTGAAACTTTTCATTTCTGTTGTTACGTAATCTAATATTTATTGGAATAGACAAAAAAATAAAAAAAAAATAAAGTGTAATTCTTTCCGTGTACAACTTCAGGTACTTATGCAGAATATGGACCGTGCTAGTATAATAACTTAATTATGTAGAAACCTATTCTTAACATGAGGAGTTAACTATTCTATACTTTCACCTAACAATCTAATGAATAAAAGATACCATAAAAATTGAATTTAACTTGAAAATTCTATCTAAAACATATCATGGTGTATATTCTTCATAAATATCCAACTTTAAAGTAAAACTTTTGGTGAATGGATTCTGGACCATGGTGGGGCCTCTCGATGCCATACTAGTGGGTAATTGTTACGGCTTTAACTTATCATGTGCTACACAAAAAAAAATAAAAAAAATTCCTGTCTTTTCTGTCTTACTTTCCCTCTCTGTCCTGCTCTAACCAAGTCTGTTGACCTGTTCCACAAATCCCAAAACCTCAACATGAAATATCTCCAGAAAAAAAACACAAATAAACCTAGAACCCCATCCTCCAATCTAGACCCCTACTACCATGTCTCCTTCTCCAACATCAAGGGTCTACGTTCCAACCTTCCAGAGGTTGAAACACAATTACAGGAGACAAAACCGGACATATTCTTCTAAGCAAAACTGGCATATGCCCAACTATTTCCCTAGATGAGTTCATAATTAAAGAATATTCTAACTTGACATCTAAATCTGACCCCCAAGATCGCCATGGGCATGGAATATGTGCCTGCATTAAAGATAGCTTTCCGTGTTGTAGGGACATCTCCAGAGAAGACCCTAATTTACCTTATATGTGCTTCCGGGTTGCACTTGCTTACACCACCGCATTTATATTTGCCCTCTATCACCCCCACAACAGTGGGGTTACTATCTTTAAGAGTATATCTGAGAAAATTGACCACATCCTGTCTGCTCATCCTTCGGCTAACATTCACATTTGCGGTGACTTCAATGTCCATGATGTGGAATGGCTGACCTACTTAAACAAGACAGATGATGAAGGGAGGTTTTGTCATGATTTTGCCACTGCCTATGACCTCACTCAGATTGTTTATGAATCCACCCGTGTGCCCGATACTACCGATCAGTATGCAAGCCTTCTAGACCTTTTTCTCACAACTTCTCCTGAGCTATGTTCATGTTCCGTTCTATCTCCCCTGGGATCCTCAGACCACTCTGTTGTATCAGTAAAGATAAAAATGAAATGTAATAAGTCTTCAGACGTACCTCTCCACCATACTGTATACCAATACTCCATTGCTGACTGGGATAGCTTTCGTACATTTATGTCTGATCTACCTCTGCATTCCATGTTTAAAACGGATGTGTCCTCTATAGTATCAGACCTGACCGAATGGTTAATTGTGGGCATAGACCGATTCATACCATCCAAAATATTCCAACAAAAACCTAACAGCCAGCCGTAGTTCTCTCCAGAATATGCTGCTGCCATCGCGCACAGAAATTACTTTTTCCATTGCTATCCATCAATGGACCTGAGGTCATTTCATCAGTATCAGACAAGGTCAAACTATTTGCCAAAACTTTGCAGCTAATTCTACTCTATGCGACGAAGGCCATCACCTCCCCGTATTTCCACCTATAACAGACAACACACTATGCAACATACAAATATCTGTGCATAAGGTTGTCAAGCTAATCAAGAACCTTGATTCCAGTAAAGCAACTGGCCCATACGGCATTCCAATTATAGTGTTAAAAAAGCTTCAATCAGACCTTGCCCTCATACTTACAAAACTGTTTAAGCGTTGCCTTAAGGACAAGTGCTTTCTAACACCTTGGAAAACCTCATCAGTATGCCCTGTATTTAAGAATTCAGGTGATAAGCCATCTCTCTCTCAGTACAGACCAATAAGTCTCCTGTGTGCCATGAGTAAGCTGCTGGAATCCATATTAAATAAAAAGTAGTCAACCACCTCAGCAGAAATAACCTTCTTAGGGACATGCAATATGGTTTCTGTTCTGCTAGATCTACAGCAGATGTGCTAACGGTTATATCTCATAGGATTAGTGAATCACTCGACAAAGGCTTCCTTCCAAGGGCAATTGTTCTTAACATATCAAAAGCCTTCGATAAGGTATGGCATAAGGGCCTACTTCACAAGATTTCCAGCTACGATATAACTGGAAATGTTTTCTCAATTATTAAATCATTTCTCTCTGATAGGCTCATAAGAGTTGATGGGCAGAAATCAGAGGCCCACAGTATTAATGAGGGAGTCCCTCAAGGGTCCATCCTGGGCCCAACTCTCTTCCTGATCTACATCAATGATCTCCCAAAACACATACTTAAATCACTCGTTGACATCTATGCTGATGACATGACCATCTATGGCAACACATCAAAGGCCGTAAATGACAAAGTTCTCTCTGATTCTCTCTCCTCTGATGTTGAGCACATGGTACAGTGGAGAAAGAGGTGGCTGGTTACTTTTAATGCATCTAAATCCAAGCTCCTATCTTTACATTATCATCACTGATCCTCATCTGGCATCAATTGAAATGGATGACTCTCGCCTTGGGTTGAAAAAGTTTTTTAATCTTTTACATCCAAACAAGGCATATTGCCATTTAGAATATAAGGGTTACTATTTGGGATTGTGTCTAACAAGAAACTGGGAGGAGTTGAGCAGCAAGATGTCTGTTCACATTACATTTAAACTTCTTCATTTTAGTACAGCTGGGGAAGCGGGAAGCAGGGAGAGAATTCCAATCTAACAGTTTGAGGGAAGAAACTATTAGAGAAGACGGTTTTCAGGCATCTAAATGCCTCAACATTAAAAGGCTGTGATTTTGCTGCTAGACGAGTTAGGGTCAGGGTATGTATGTCCAAAAAGCATAAGTACTATGAGGTCATCAGAGCATATTCTATTAAAATATTTGTAAACCAGGCACAGAAGGCTTTAGTTGTAGTTAATAGTGCAAGGCCTATTAGATTGTACAGAAAAAGTAAATAGCTATTGCCTGTATTTTCCTGATGAAGTCTCTTATATGGGTCGAAACTTAGAATTTGATTGAATAAATGTGTTTGTTTATTAATAGAAAAAAATTAAATCTGTGTTTTGACTGATCTCAAAACTGTTTTCATTTTTTAAATCCCGGATAACACCGAATTTTTAAGAGTTGTGATTCTTTTAATAATTGCAATTTAGTGTTGCTTTCTTTTTTGCTGTCTTTCCAACAATTTATTATCCGTTTTCTTTATTTTTTGTTTTATAATCTTGTCAGGTGACGTAGAAGGTGATTGGGGTGGGGTTGGGGGCAAATATCGATTTTGTTTTGTTACTGTTGGTCTGACTTAAAATCGATGCCCAGTAAGATTCCAATGTAGACGCCCCTCTCACTTCTCGCTATGTAGACCATTCCGACTCCATTCCAACTCCATTACTCTGATACCTTCTTTTCCTGAACTGCTTGTTTCTACTCTGCGAGTTTTTCTCAGACTGCTTGCTTTGGAAATTTCCTACCTGTTCCCTGTTTCCATGACATGTAGAAATTTAAATGCAATGTGAACAAACACCTGGCTATCCAACTACCCATTCAGGTGCCCCCTATAAGTTTGGCTCAGTTAGACACTTAAAAAGATTCTAAGAATCAAATGGAGCAGTCGAACTACAAACCAAGAAGTCAAAAACTGTACTAACCAACAGGTAGTATCATTAATAATCTGCAAACGACGTTTGGGTTGGCTAGTACATACCTTTAGATTTGTCCCAGAAAGAATTGCCAACCAAGTGCTCCAATGGGCACATGATGGAAAAAAAAGAGGAAGACCAGAAATGAACTGGAAGCAGATAATCAAAAGATTTAATTGCAACGGGGAGGGTGACACTGAAGGGATACAGTGGATCTGGCTTCAGATCGAAAATGATTGTATAATTTGACCACTTCATGCGTTGCAGGACGCGGGAGTTCCTAAGGCAAAGGCTAATGTGAAACGGATGACTCAGAAGGAACTAGTTCTAATGGAGAAAGGTGGTCCACAAACAAAATGGATAAACTTTGAAGAAATTGGAAACAGTGATTGGATGAAGACAAGGGACATTTGGAGTTGACGAATTTAGACATGTGTGATTGAAAATTGTGGAGACGGCCTATGAAGATGTCTTACTACATTAAAGGAAACGAGAAGAAAAAGTAGTAGTAGTAGTAGTAGTAGTAGTAGAAGAAGAAGAAGAAGAAGAAGAAGAAGAAATCGGGAACAATTTGATTGAAGAAGAAACTGGAAGGATCTATGGATTTGGATCGAAACCGATGGCATATTTTGACGGCCTTATACGCCATATGACTTGGGAAGTTTTTAAAATCTAAATGAGTCTAAGAGTTGAACACAAGATCGATCTTTATTATGGAAAAATTTTGCTCCCTAACCCGAAGTGCTTTTGCATGGAACGAAAATAAAACATGTCTCCGTTGAGAAAAGTTGTTCTCCACCTTTTTTTTTTACTAATAGATATTTTTTCCTCTTTTTACATAATGGAACGATAAAATTGTCGCCTTAGAAAAGACGGCATGATTCCATTTCCGTTTGATGAAAATCTAAATTAGTCTTTGTTGTTGCAGACCATCTACCAGTTAGCAAATTGTGTATAAATCCCAAGAGCGATAGGCGCCTTCTATCATGTCTGAAAGTGACACAATGTTCAATGAACCAGATTAGAGATACGCTGCTGTACAACTCATGCTTTCTACCAATCCAAGTTATGACAACAGGACCATTGCCAGCATCCTCAAAATGCATCATTGGATTACTATGAATAACAGGGACGTGCCCAGGATGATGAAAACAGTTTCCGGCCACAGTTATGGTCTTTGGTGTGGTTTCAAGTGAGAGCCACATTATGCCACCTCACATCTTCGAAGTCGGCTTGAAAGTCAACACCAAAATATGGATGTGCTGAAAAGTGTGGTGATCCCCCAGTGCAATCAGGTGGGCCCTAGCAGACCCTGGGTGTAGCAGCAGATCTCGGCACCAGCTCATAAGTCCAAAGAGACCACACTTGGCTTCAGAACGAGTGCTATGACTTTGTTCTTTCTCTCACTGGCCCCTTCCTCCCCTGACCTTAACCCACTGGACTACTTCGTTTAGTCATACATCGAGAACATCACCAACCTGACCTCCTACAACACCAAAGTCAGCCTGATCGCTGTTATCTGTCGAGTATTTGCCAAACTCTTGCTAGCGGAACAGATATATTCCCAATTCCAGACCTGCATTGAGGCAGTCATTGAAGCTCATTGAGGCTGAAGGCAGCTACATTGAATAGATGTCAGCTCTGCTACATAATAAAGTTACCTGAATTGATTTTTTCACTAAAAGTTTTAAAATAAAGTTGTATTGTTATTTCTTTAGGACGACAATTTTATCGTTCCACCCTGTATGTTGGTGGATTTCCATATTTTAGCTTTCATTAACCTTTTATTCTACTTTCAAGTCACTTTTCAAAAAAAACAAAAAACTCTTACTCTTATGGCTCATCAGCCCAACTGATCTTCAAACTATATCATCTACATATATGGTTCAACAAATGAATGAGGGTTTTATTTATGTTCGTTCGTCAGTGTGGGTTTCATGATTAAAAAATTTATTCATTGCATAAAAAATTTTTGGCGGTAAAAGGTTTATAAAATAGAAAATTAAACGACGATTTAAGGAAAACTGAACCTACGTTAATCTAACCCGGACCACGAGGATCTACATGGACCCCGGTTGAGTACCATTGATCGAGAAGGACCTGTTTTCACTGACTAATAATAGAAAAAAGAAATGCAATATCAGAACAGATGCTACAATTATCTTCGGCAATGATTTTTTAGATTTAACCATTTTGGTTTCATCTTTAAGTTTTCTTTTCATTCATCATTTTTTTTTTCTCTGCGAATAGGTAATCGAAGAAAATATTCGCAGCTTCTATATTGATATTTGTTTCGTTGATATATTTTATTTTTTAGAAGAGGATGTTATAGTTTGCTTGAAGCATTGCGCATAGTGTGAAAAGAGTTGTGTTTGAAGACTGTGACGATGTAGTTTTGTGTGGATATGAGCCAATGAAATAAAAGAATAATGACAATATTAACAACATAATGTGTCGTACAAGATAGTAGGTGTTGTGGATTTCCCAATTCATAAAACTTCTGCGACATGGTAAATAAACATGAAACTTACTGAAATCCTTTCAATATTGTCATTATTCTACATTGACTCGTGTCCACGGTGTTCCCATACAACTCCTTTTATACGTTTTTTTTGTTGTTGTTTATATAACTTTTATGCATCCAATTCAAACCCTTTGTTATACTAACTTTCTGATGCGTTTATCAATATCACAGCTTAATGTTCTTTTTCAGGTCTATACATATAAAAATAGACTTTTCTTCCATTTTGAAAATGCCATTATTAACTACTTTGATTTTTATTTCATTTTCTTTTTAATACCAAATCGATGCAAAAGATTTGTTGCCGGTTTGTAGAAGGGTCATTTTTTTTTAATGCATCTTGTTATTACGTGAATATACCCAATGATTAATTTATAACTTTTCCTTTCACATTATTAAAGCATCGTTCAGATTTTTATTTCACCTGAAAGCGAATTTTTTTAGTCAACAGCAATTTCATCTTCCACCATGATAATGCTTGTCCTCACACAAAGATCTCCTAGGATAATTTGGTTGCGAAATCTTGCCCATATTCTCCTGATCTAGGTCCGTAAGATTATCACTTATTTCAATGGCCTTAGATTAGCATCAGGAGAGGAGACTGAACATTCTTCAGATTCATATTTCATATCCAAACCTAAAGAATTTTACAAATGAGGCATTGACAGACGGAATCAAGTTATAGAGAGCAAAGCTTATTATTGTTATGAATAAAAATTTTCAAAAGCTCAAGATGAAATTTTAAATCAGCAAAACGTTTTGCACTAATCTAATAATCAGTAGCAATGTATTAAAGACAAACATTATCTTCCATGTGAAAATAGGTTCTGTGGCATTCATTCCAGAAACTGCATTCAGGTTTGATGGTATGCCTGTGGAAATTGCTGTATGGAAGCTTCAGTTGTGTTGTCACTATTCCATTTTAGAAACTTTCTTGAATGAATCTACAAATCTTTCCACCATCCCACTACTGCTCGTGTATCAGAGAGTGAAAACGCTTGAACTATATAAAAACGAGTTACCTCCCCTTTTTTAAAATAATTATCTCCATTTATATATACATTATGACGATCAAGTAGCGCTTTTGAATTTACACATAGTCTAATTTGATACGCCAAAACAATTCTTCTCGGTCAATCAAACACTTAAATTTGTACAAAAAAAATCCTTTGTCTGTCCTCTGTTGTATGTTGTGTTTACCAAAATAATCCCTGTCACTTCTTTTAAATATGATCGCCGTCTAATAAAAACCGAATTCGACGCGTTCAAAAGAGCCATTTCATAGTTGGTCTTTTGTTAATTCACAAAATACAATTAGTTTTCTTGTATTTATTTCATACATATATTAATAGGATAGCGTGTGTGTTATTTTGTGTGTCACGCTTATATCCGAGTCGTTTAATTGTTATGTTCTTCTATTTCTTGTCATAAATAAGTTTAACAAGAATACTTGCTAAGTTTTGGTTTCGATTTCGACTATAGCTGATGGTATTTAAATCATCTATTTTTTTTAAATAATTTTATCAAGAATTCTTCATAAGTTTTAGTTTCGGTTTAGATTATAGTTGAAGGAACTCAAGTTATATATATATATATATATATATATATATATATATATATATATATATATATATATATAGTAATTTATAAAATATATATGGCGATTAAGCTACACTGAATATTCGGCGTTTCATCCACTCTAGGATTCGTCAGGCTTACGCGCAAATTCTGTGGTTGTTTCTCGTTTTTATATGGTCCTTTTCTGTTGAGGATTTTAGTTAGCTAATCAGCTTTCTAGTATCCAACGCGCCTCTTCCTATCAGCCAATGGGCATGCATTTTACCGAACAAAGGATCTGTTTTAGAACTAGGTTAGTGGTTTAAGGCAGACCTTTTCCTTTTTTTTTTATATATAAATATACATATGTGTACATACATATATACACATATATATACATATATATATATATGCATACATACATATACGTGTGATCGTTTATGTATATTCATGTATATTCAAAAAGAAAAAAAAAGAAAGAAAAAGGTCTGCCTTAAACCACTAACCTAGTTCTAAAACAGATCCTTTGTTCGGTAAAATGCATGCCCATTAGCTGATAGGAAGAGGCGCGTTGGATACTAGAAAGCTGATTGGCTAACTAAAATCCTCAACAGAAGAGGACCATATAAAAACGAGAAACAACCACAGAATTTGCACATAAGCCTGACGAATCCTAGAGTGGATGAAACGCTGAATATTCAGTGTAGCTTAATCGCCATATATATTTTATAAATTACTAACTACCTCTACCTACGTATTGAGCACTTTTGAAGTAAATACTTTAAGTTTACGCATAAATCTATACTTTCGTATATTAATTTTATGTGAGTAAATGAAGTAGTTATATATATATATATATATATATATATATATATATATATATATATATATATATATATATATATATATATATATACTTTTTTCATAAGCTTTTATTTTGGTTTCTATTCAAGCTAATACATACACGTTATATGGATATATTTTTTTTTATTTTTGAAAAAAAACAAACTTTATTACATATAAAAACCGATAGAACTTTAACTGTATAGTAATGTATACGAAATCTGCAAGAATTAAAATATCATATTTAAGTGTTATTTACGACTGGGCTTTACCAGGCGCTCGTGTTATCTTAGATACTTTTGCAGTTTTAACAAAAGAGCTACAATAATATGAGAGCATCTCCATTTACACTGAACATCTACAGAATGACAACATCAATATATTACATATGAATGAGTCCCCTGTTGAATCTCCACAGGTCCCGCTAGTACATATATTATACTTATAACCTTTCTTTTCACCCCTTTTTACCCCAAACAAGGCATATTAATACTTTGACGTAAGGAGCTACTATTTGGGATCGTGTCTAATAAGGGATTGTGGGGAGTTGAGCAGCAAGATGTCTGTTCACATTACATTTGAACTCTTGGGGATTAATACAGTCATGGAAGTAAGAAACAGGGAGGAAATTCCAAAGTCTAGCAGTCTGAGGGAAGAAGCTAGTGCAGTAAAAGTCTTTCCAACATCTAGAGACCTCAACGGTGAAGGGGTGGGATTTTGATGCTTGTTGCGTTAGTCAGGAGTATGTACGACAAGGCGACACAAATGCTTGTAAAACAGGCACAGGAATGTAGCATTGCGGTGATGGGACAGAGATTGGAGCTTGACTGATAATGCAGGACCTTTTAGATTTGAAACCCTTTTTTGGACCCTGCCTAAGAGTGAAGGACTATTGGTAGACGCACCAGCACAGATGGGGCAATAATACTCCATGCATGGGAGAATTATGGTTTTGTAAATATATAGGATGCTCTCTCTCTGGTGTGAGTTATTTTCTAGCGAAGTAGAGGGAGACCACCTTCTTTTCAGCAGATTTGGGAATTTCTTCAACATATTTGTTCTAATTCATATTGCCTGTGAATGTTAAGTTGAGGAGTTTGAAAGATGTGCTCTCAGGTAGGGTGTTATTAGTCATGATAATCAGTGGTTAAGAATGCTTTTTGCAATTGTTAAAGGAAAAAAGCTTAGTCTTAGTAGCATTAATTGTTACATTTTTCAACCTCATTCCACTACAATGTGAAAATCTTGGATATGGATACATTTGTTTTTCCCTCGTGTCTATTATGGAGCGTAACCATCTCATACACCATTTTTTCAGGGAGGTCATTTATGAATATCAGGAATAATAAATGTCCAAAGATCAACCCCTGAGGCACACCTGCGTTAATATGTTGTTTAGACGTATAGTCATTTTGGATTTTTCTCTTATCTAGAAAGGGTCTGATTATGTTGTATTCGTCCAGAACATTATCTCGTGCAGCTTTTCTATATGATTTATTTCACAATGTTACCAACTTCGGTAAGCGGCAACGCAGTTGTTTCCTAATCATTTCTATTATCTGACACAATAAAATTCATAATTATTTCTGCAATACAACCATGTTTTGTACGAATAAACTATGATCGATGCTGAATTGCCCAATAATTAAGAATGTTTAGCAGTCTTTATTTTACCTAATGTTCGATGCACATATGAGGGCACTTTAGTGATACTCTTATCAGTAGGAGATATGATCCCGAATGAGCTTCACACTCACAGAACCTTAGTTTCCCAGATATTTATCTATGTATATATCTCTAAAATAATATCTATCAAAACAATCTCCAAGTTATACCATCACAGTCAAAAGAGGAGTGAGTTAAAGTTATCGACATTTTTTCTGAATTTTTGGAGATGAGGATTGATTATTCATATTATTTGGATTCATGGGACTACTCTTTATATTTTGAGTGTGATTATCACAACGTTATGGTAATATAACCTCCAACATTCTTCAAGTGTATCTTGTCGAACTCAGGAATGTTTCTTCACGGAGGTAGCATGCTCTCGTTCTGTCAGCCATGTCTGGATAGAGGTCCTAAGTAATTCACAATTGTATTTTTCAGTCGCCCACACTGAGAATTGAACCTTCAGGAGAATATCACTTTACCATTGAATTTTCCCCACGCCTACTCACTACACCGCAAAGACCGGTGGCATATTGCAAATTACTTAGAATGCGAAAGTAAATTAAAGGTTCCGTTCGAAATTCCGTGCAGATTACTGAGTTTGATAGAAACAATCCTTGAGTTCGATAAGATACACGTGAAGAAGGTTGCAAGTTATATTCATCGAAACGTTGTGAAAATGGCCCTCAAGATGAGAACAGTAGTCCGAAGAATCCAAATGGTACGAATTTTTGCCTGTGGAATCGATTTTTGTACATCATTGAGATAGTAAGCTTCCATTTTTCTGATTCAGAAATTTTTTAAATCTATATCTATATATCTAGAAAAGTGAAATTGTTTGTCTGTGTGTGTACATTTCCCTACCAAATAACTTGTAAGATTTGTTACAAGGGGTATTAAAATTTGGGAAAATATTTTTAATCGGTTTTCAGCCAGAAATTTGGCTATCAAGTTCAACGATTTGATCTTTGAAAACTCTACCAAACTCCTCTGACAATTTCGGGTCTAAACACTTGAAATTTTAAATGTTGGTTACTTGGACGTGTATCAAACGTTTTAATTTGAGTTAAGCCCAAAACAATAAATGTTAAGGGGTCAAAATTGGGGTCAAAGTTTAAAAAAATTGACCTCTGTGGTCTCTACCAAATTACTCAGCGAATTTTTGGTCTAAACATTTGAAATTTTACATAAACTGTATTCAGAAATAGGGCAAGCTTTTTAATCGGTTTTTGGCCGAAAATTTGGCTGTCAAGGGGTCAAAGTTTAGAAGATTTTTCCTTTGCAGTTTCTAGCAAACTATTCAACAAATTTTGGGTCTAAACATTTGAAATTTTACATAAAGGGTATTCAGACATGCAGCAAGCTTTTTTTTTGTTTTGGCCGAAAATGTGGCTGCCAAGAGGTCAAAGTTGAAAGAATTGACCTTTACAGAATCTACCAAACTCCTCCGTCAATCTTGGGTCTAAATACTCAAAATTTTAGATGTAGGTACCCTGAACATAAGTCAAACTTTTTAATATATATATATATATATATATATATATATATATATATATATATATATATATGCACATACTGTTATGAACAGTACATAGGGCCCAAGCAAAGCCGGGCTGAACTGCTAGTAATAATAATTTATGGCCATTTTGAAAAAAATAATTTATGAAGCAGAAGAATATCTTTTATATGAGTCATTCTACATCATTTAAAAAACCCCATTACAGAAATTCCTACAATCCAATCATATTTAGTACAAAGAAACTTCAGTCTTTGTCTACCTATAATGTAGTGGCGTCATACATATTTATGAGTATATATTATCGTCTAGTGTATATATATATATATATATATATATATATATATATATATATATATATATATAATTTAAAGGAGATTAGAATAATAGTCTAAAGAGCTAAGTGTATTTTAATGTAATAGTGAAATTACTAGTTTAATTAAAATACAGGAAATGCTCGTTGTAATTTAGATATATAATAAGCTCGATAGTTAAATGTCCTAGAGCTAATTCAATATTAAGTAATGTGATTTATAATTTAAAAGTTTAAAAAAATTTTTAAATTTAAAAATCAAAATTTAATTAAATTAAACATTCTTATGAAACTGATGTTTAATTTAATTAAATTTTGATTTTTAAATTTTAAAATTTTTTAAAACTTTTAAATTATAAATCACATTACTTAATATATATATATATATATATATATATATATATATATATATATATATATATATATATATATGTCGATATATTTGATTGTCTAATGGTGAGAGTATAAACAGAACACATTACAAAAAGGGTACGGATAACAGTTCTCTTTGGGGGGTGGGGAGTAACATCAGTCAATGAGTAAAAATATATCTTTGATCTTGTTTGACGAGAAGCTGCAAAGGAAATTCACCCGAGCGAATCAACAACTCTCTGGTTGTCTTGTCAGCAACTTTATTCCTAATGTTTCCTTATTGGAAAGCTGCTCGCTGGTCCTATGTTTTTGACATTTGATAGTTGTTTGACCTCTTGCTTCCTCTGGTGCTTCAAGCCATTATGACAGGTCGACTCTTCAACTCTAAGTCCTTTCTCTAACGACGCCTCAACTAAAAACTCTGCACGTCTCAAAATCTATCTTGACGTCATAAACGCACGCAGCACTGCGATCATCATCTGATGTTTTTACCATAATTTATGTTTATTTAGACATTTCTTTAGTTGCTCGGTTCGTAATATTCAAAAGTTATTATAAATAAATATTTCATTCTAAAAAATTATTTTAGGTGACATTCCATTCAGACTTACGAAACACAATCATAATCTTAATCGACCAGGATTATCTGCTGTTGCTCCGGTATGCATAGAACATATCTAGTTCACCAAGTTTTAATCATAAATGTCAAACAATCTTTTTTTCGTTCTTAAATTATAAGGGAACATTTTGATGATCGTGTCATCAGATTGATGCATGATTCTAGGCTTCACACTTACCAAACCCTAACCCCACAGATGAACATCTATGGGGGTTACCTAAAAACTAATGTCTATAAAAACAACTCTCAGACTATTCCTGAATTCATACCCAAGGGCAGTGCCTTGAGAGGTGTGTGTCAGAGTTATTGATAAGTTTGCTCATCGGATTCAAGTGTGGTTATCGGATTCAACTGAGATAAGAATAAAAACTGTTGAATATGTATGACTTAAACTCGGAGGGCAAGTCATGCATAAAATTTGTACCAAATATGATTGGATTATGTTTCTGAATTTTTGAAATGAGGGTTGATGTTTCATATTATTTATTGGATTATTCAGACTACTGTTCTCATCTGGAATATTAGTTTCACAACGTTTTGGTTGATGTAACCATCGACCTAATTCAGGTGTATCTTGTTGAACCTTTTAATTAATCTATGGGGGTAGCATGTTCTTGTTCCGTCATCTATGATTGGGTAGAAGTCCTAAGTAATTCACAATTGCATTTTGAGTGTCGTCCACGCTAAGGATTGAACTTTCAACCTATCAAAGAGCATAACTTACAACTGAATTTTACCAATAACCTTATCCACTATGCCACGGGTCCTTGTGTAATACTTGCGAATTACTTAGGAATTCTACCCAATCATAGCTCATGGAACCCGAGCATGCTACTCCCACGGATTAAATAAAGGGTTCCGTTCGAAATTTAATGCAGATTCCCGAATTTGACAGAAAGATTCCTAAGTTCAACAAGAGACACCTGAAGAAGATCGGAGATTACATCGGCTGAAACGTTGTGTGAATAACAATCAGGATAGAACCGTAGTCTGAATAATCCAAATAATACGAATGATCGGATTGTCAAAAAGACTTTGAATGTTTTAACGATTTCATAGCTGGCGTGGTGGTGGTGGTGGTGGTGGTGGGAGAGAGGGTCACCTTGTGCTATTTTCAGTGGCTTTCTATGTGATAGCAATATTCTATCGATTATGACAGAACACAAGATAGAGAATTTACCAAACATCTTGATGCCAAATGGAAAGCATTAAAAAGAATAAACGTCTTTTTTTTTAGCATTAAGTTCTGGCTTTCTTGTTAGAGATGAGAGAGACGTCGGATCAGGTTAAAAATGAACACCATGCGCCATTCCTTGAGTCTGTTGGTTTGCAGCATCTTAAAATAACCTTTTCGCAGACTAAGAAAAAAAAAACAGATGGCATGAAAACAAATCCATGCAATTCGCGTGAGTAGAGTTGTTCTCTATTAAAAACGCACTCTAGCAGACATTTGGTCAAACTTGGAAAAAAAACTATGGCAATAAAATTAATGATTTCTTTCAACAAATTTAATTTAATAAAATTAATAATCACGTTCTTAATTATTTTATGCACATGATTTTCATGATAGAAAAATACAAAATGACTAAACTTTTGAGCCGATAAAAATGAGCAAAAATTATATCTCGACTTAGAATGGCAAATTGATTGTTCAATATGGTTAAATTTGTGCTCTTTTTTTGCATTAAAAACTAATCCTTATTAATCCTTATCTGTAAATCAATCTATTACCCTAATAGTTAGTTCGATGCAACTTATCATTGCAAAGGTTCATACAGAATTTCAACTAGATCGGCCTAGTATTTTCCGAGAAAATCTCTAGAGAAACCTTTTTAAAGCCAAATTATACGAATCTGGCCTTTTTGAAGCAGTTTGGCTTTCAAAACTTGTACTTGGCATTCTTAAAGTGTAACCTATGGACTAATTAAAAAACAAGCAGAATATTATAGAGATTTGATCATGACTCTTTTGCAGAATAAAAATTTAAGTAATCCGAAACCTGAATCAGTTAGCCGATCATAGTCATCTTCATCTTATTGTGCCTGGAGCCCCTGTTTGCACCAAAAAGTACATTTTTGTGATTATGTATTGGGAAGGTGGTATTAATTGTTTGAGTCCCACTTATTGATTCTTAAATATAGGTTTAAATTCTATACTATAAAATCAATGTTTATGTGTTTTTTTTTTTAAATATAACTATGTGTAGCTGTAGATATTGCTCCCTGCCGTTGCCCGAGAGTCATAGTACAAATGACTAATTTGTTTATGAAAAAAAAAAACAAAAAAAACGGAACTTAATTTGGGTGGCATGAGAAATAAAAATGTAGGATTACCGGCATGAATATATTAAAAGTAAAACATATTTCACCATATTACATAAAGTTATTAAAGCACGAGTTTATTGCAAGAAAAAGAAATTCTGTGTAGGATTAAATTTTTAAAAATTTTTGTTTAACATCATTTAATATGGGGATTATTTTAGTTAAAATCAATTGAGGAATACCTATTTTGTATTAAGAAATACACACTTTAAATATGTAGACATTAGGTAACGAAGAACAAGTTATCCAATATGGCCGCCGCATTTGGGCTTAAGGCATGTTGATATAAAATAGCAAAACAATCTTTAAAACTGTAATGTAGTTTCAAAAAAACTGTAATGTAGTTTCAAAAAAACTGTAATGTAGTTTAAAAAAAACTGTAATGTAGTTTCAAAAACAACGGATGTAGTTTCAAAAAACTGTAATGTAGTTTCAAAAAAACTAATGTAGTTTAAAAAAAACTGTAATGTAGTTTCAAAAAACTGTAATGTAGTTTAAAAAAACTGTAATGTAGTTAAAAAAAACTGTAATGTAGTTAAAAAAACTGTAATATAGTTTAAAAAAAAACGGATGTAGTTTCAAAAAAACTGTAATGTAGTTTAAAAAAACTGTAATGTAGTTTCAAAAAAACTGTAATGTAGTTTCAAAAAAAACTAATGTAGTTTAAAAAAAACTGTAATGTAGTTTCAAAAAAACTAATGTAGTTTCAAAAAAACTGTAATGTAGTTTCAAAAAAAAAATGAAAAATTCGACGCTATTGTAATTTTTATTAAACAAGACATTCCAATAATTCTAAGAAAAGGCAATTCTTTCAACTACTTCAGTAAAACAGAGTTACCTCCCTTAGAACGATGAGTTTTTATTCCGAAATGCCAATATTATCATGTGAGGAATCATTTAAAGTTAAAATCTATTGAACACTACGCATTTTATATTGAAAAATACACACGTAAACATTAGTAAAGAATAAGTTATTCGAAATAGTAAAAATGGATGATTTTACAGAATGTTTACATATTTATTCTCAATACAAAATCTGTATTTCTCAATAGATTTTATATCGAAAAGATTCCTCATATAATCATACTGGGCAACAACATATGATTACCTGATAGAAACATCGATTACTGAATGGTGGGCACTGATAAAGGTAAGTACATATAATTTGCATGTTGTTTCACTTGAATTCTCAGCTGCAGAAAGGTCTTTCTTCAGATTTCAACAGAAGTGAATCATCATGATACCTGGTCTCTATCTCTTTCAGGTTTTGATGGAATCTTTCCTCTGCTCATCACTCATTGAACTCAGCTTCTCAGGAAACTTATCCATATGTGAGAATAGTGCATCTTGATGCTCATGTTGCATATGTGAGAATAGGTATTGCATCTTGATGCTCATGTTGCATATGTGAGAATAGGTATTGCATCTTGATGCTCATGTTGCAGCCCAGGTTTCTGAAAGCAGTCAGCACGTTTTTTTTTTTACATAGGCATCACAACTTATCAAGGCCAAGAGGCCACTGGAGGATAAGGGTTAAAGAGTGTACAATAGAAATTGGACAATATAGTAACCGTTGGTAATGGAGATTCGGTAAATTTGTTAACTTCTATGGAACAGCTGATCAAAAACTTGTTTACGTTAGACTTGTAGACAACCATATTGTAGTCAGCTGGAAAGCAGAAAAACGGAAGACAATTCCATAGGCGTGCAGTTCTAAGAAAGAAGCTTTGCTCAGGGAATCTACGTTTAGGTTTAGGCACAGATAAAGAGTAGGGGAAACTAGTGATAGTGTTTTCTGCTAGACAGGTGTTTCTTGTGAAAGTTTGGCGAGGGGGAACCATAGAATGGAGCTCAGCCAACTACCAGAACAAATAACTTCACGTTTCCAGTTCTACTTCGTTCAATGAGTTTTCCGAACTTTGTATCTCTGATGAGCTGCCAGATGTGAGGACCATCAAAGATGCCAGTTTTCAACTTCTCCATGCTCAATCCTAGAAAAGCCTGGCACGAGTAAGTGAAGCAGTCACCATCGTTGTCCAGAGCCTTGGTGAACTGTTTGATTAAGCCGAGCTTGATGTGCAGCAGTGGGAAGAGTATTCTGTCTCTGTCCACCAGAGGTCGCTGATGATGTTCCTTTCTTTGCAAGACACCAATTCCGCTTTTTAGTTTTAATCCATCAAGCTTATGCTTTGCTGCACGAAGTTTTGGAAAATTTCGAGGTTTCATGACTTTAATTTGATCCCTTTTCAGCATAGCCATCCAGAACTGATTACTTCTTGTCATTAAAATAATCATTTCCAATCAAAACAATTATTCAATATGACATTTTACTCATACCAACTTCTAAAATGTTCCATACATGCTTACATGTGAACAAAAACGTAAAAAACAGCATTTGGCCATAGCTAAAAAAACTTGACCTGATTGAGCAAAACCAAAATCATCCGGAAAAAAAAAATGCAGACAACAAATTGGCCACTGACCAGTGATTCAACAAAAACATAAACATTTTTAATGCTTACTGTAGTCTGAAATGCTACCAAAGGCAAAATAAGTTACTCTTCTCTGATTAAACGCCTTAAAAATTGGTACAAACCTGTTTTTGTGCAGCCTGTAGGGTTCCGTGCAGATAAAAAGAATGAAAAAGAAAGAAAAAAATGGCCCCCTTTTCTCTTTGTATGCTTGCGATATTGTTCCCTAATATGCAAATGATATTCTTCCGATTTGAAATAAAAAGCCTAGTTTTTAAGAGACTGCATTGATTTTGGATTTGGAAGTTGGAGTAGCAAGTTTTATCAGCAATTCGTGGTGCTTTGCAGTCCAAATTTTTGACAGCAGATCGTCGAGTTTTTGAGTAGTGAGTTTTTGGCAGCAGTGTGTTGAATTTAACCCAGTAAATCATTTCTTGAAAGCGCTGTATAGTTAACAATCCATCAGAGCAAGTGCAGATCAGTTAATACTTAATTATTTTAATCAAACCTGCACAGAATTTTTGTTTTCTTGCAAAAAACTCACGCCGTGGTTTAGTGATTTTATCCAACATTATTAGTATGAATAATTAAAAAATTTTTTAACTTAAATAAACTATACATTGAGTAACTTTATATATTGATAGATTGTTTTGTAATTCATCAAAAAATGCCTACTCACAAAAAATACTATTTTTATTGCTACTTGGCGTTTTGTTTGATATCAAAGTGTAGTACCTTTAGGCAACATTAGTGCCATTTGACGCCAGAACTTTTCATGTAATTATCTCTATTGAAAATACAAATGCTAAAAATGTTTTCAAAGCGTTCTGATCTTTTTATATCAAAATTTCTTTAATTACTTGTACTATTGACGAAATTATCATTATTTTTTTTTTTTACAAAAGAGTCACCATTTATCAAGGCCTAGAGGCCACTCGAGGATAAGGATTAATGAGTGTACGGTAGTCAATGGGACAATATTGTAGTAATCGTTAGTAGTGGAAATTTGGTAAATTGGATTACTTAAGAGGATGGCTCATCAAGAATTTGTTTACGTTGGACTTGAAGACGACAAAATTGTAATCAACTGGAAAGCAGATGAATGGAAGAGAGTTCCACAAGTGTGCAGTTCTAAGAAAGAAGCTTCGTTCATGGAATCTACGTTTAGGTTTAGACACAAATAAAGAGTGGGGGAAATTATTGATTGTAGTTTCAGGCAGACGAGTGTTTTTTGTGAAAGTTTGGTGAGGTGAGACCATAGAATGGAGCTCAGACGAGCACTTGCCATGAAAATAATGATAATGATAGCAGAGACAAGAAAGAGGTTGCAGGAAAGAGAAAAGGGCATCCTCCACTAGGCTATGGAGTCTATTTTGAACTCTGTCATGGCAAGATAAATTTTCTCTAACAGCTCCTGCCCAGATGTGGCAACAATACTCCATCCTTGGACGTATCTAGCTCTTATGTAGGTAGAGAATTGGATCAGCAGTGAGATATCTCCTGGAGCAGTAGAAGGATCCCACCATTTTTCCAGCGATCTTGGCAATGGATTTGATCTGAATGTTTTATTTCAGATCAGGAGTAAAGGTCAAGCCCAGAAGCCTGTCAAAATTTGAGGCCTCCCCAAGACGAGAGCCACCCATTTCAATTGATGCCAGATGGGGATCAGAGCGTTGACAATGTAAAGATAGAAGCTTGGTTTTAGATGCATTAAAAGTAACAAGCCAACTCTTTCCCCAATTTACTACATACTCAAGATACGAGGAGAGAGAATCAGAGAGAATTGGTTGTTTACTGCCTTTGATGTGCTGTCATAGATGGTAGTGTCATCAGCATAAATGTCTACAAATGATTTAAGTATGTGATTTGGAAGATCATTAATGCAGATCAGGAAGAGAGTTGGGCTCAGGATGGACCCCTGAAATACTCCAGCATTAATACTGTGAGCTTCTGATTTCTGCCCATCAACCACTACTCTTATGAACCTATCCGACAGAAATGACTTAATAATTAAGAAGACATTTCCAGCTAAACCATAGCTGGATATCTTGTGAAGTAAACCTTTATGCCATACCCTATCAAAGGCCTTTGATATGTCAAGAGCAATTGCCCTAGAAAGAAAACATCCGTCGAGATTCACTAATCCTATGAGATATAACTGTAAGCACATCTGCTGTAGATCTAGCAGAATGGAAACCATATTGCGTGTCACTAAGAAGGTTATTTTTGCTAAGATGGTTGATTACTTCTCTATTTAACACAGATTCCAGCAACTTACTCATGACGCACAGGAGAATTATTGGCCTGTACTGTGAGGGAGATGAGAAATCACCTGAATTCTTCAATACAGGGCATACTGATGAAGTTTTCCGGAGTGTTGGGAAGCATTTATCCTTAAGACAATGCTTAAACAGTTTCGTAAGTATAGGCGCTAGTTCTGATTGAAGCTTTTTCAGCACTATAATTGGAATACCATTAGGGCCAGTTGCTTTATTGGAATCAAGGTTCTTGATTAACTTGACAACATCATGCACAGATATTTGTATGTCACATAGTGTGTTTTCTGATACAGGAGGAAATACTGGGGGTTAACGGCCTTGGTTGCATAGGGTAGAATTAGCTACAAAGTTATTGGCAAATAGTTTGGCTTTATATGATGCTGACGAGATTACCTCACGTTCATTGATGGTGGTTAGGATACACTTATGTTCAGGCTCCTGTTTGCTATTTGTCAAAACTGGTGGGAACAAAGCTCTGCTCAGCTATTTTGGACTTGACAGACTAGGCATACAAAACTATTTTGGACTTGACAGACTAGGCATACAGCTCTCTCGCATTCTTCATTACCCTTTTACAGAGGTTGCTGGCAGTCCTGAAAGCGGCTTTAGTCTCAGTACATCTATTATATTGGAAGCTATGGAAAAAGTGATTTCTGTGTGCAATGGCAGCAGCACATTCTGGAGAGAACCACAGCTGGCTGTTGTGCTGGAATTTTTTTTGAGGGTATGAAGCGGTCTATACCTACAAGTAATCATTCTGTCAGGTTCATTACTATAGAGGACACATTCTTTTTAAACATGGAACGCAGAGGCAGATGTGATATAAATGTATGGAAGCTATTCCAGTCAGCCATAGGGTATCGATATACTGTACGATGGAGAGCTATGTCTAAGGACTTATTACATTCCATTTTTATCTTAACTGATATAACAGAATGGTCGGAAGATCCAAGTGGAGACAGAAGAGAAGCTGAACATCGTTCAGGGCAAGTTGTGAGGAAAAGGTCTAGGAGACTAATGGGGCGATAATTTAGTGGGTCAGTTCTTTCACTAGAATTCTTGAAAACTGGTACCACAGAAGCAGTTTTCCAGCAGGCAGGAAAGCAAGATTCATTAAGGCATTTATTGTAAAGTTTGGAGAAAACTGGAGCTACTTCGGCAGAGCACTTTTTTAATAGCACAGCTGGGATGAGAACAGGTCCACATGCTTTTAAAGTGTCAAGATTTTTTATGATAGCATGCACCTGAGAAGGGTGATTTTCAGATCGTCTAGTGTGGCATCTATCCGCAAAGGAAAGTCTGGGAGGGGGTGGTTAGCAGGGTCAAGTGTGGAGTTGGAGGCAAACTGACTGGGAAGCATGTTAGCCTTCTCGGTTGCTGGGCAAACAACCTCATGATTGTTGGATAGTGGGAGAATTGTTGATTGTCCATTATTTACTACACTGTTGTAGATTTTCCAGAAGTCACAGGTTCCTAATTTCTGTGCTTTGATGCGTTTTTTAGTGGTTTCAGTAAATTCCCTTGGAGCTGTCACTATTTCTTTCTTACAGTTACTTCTGCCTTCTATATACTTCTGTCTGTTTGAACTGGACTTATGTCGGTTAAATATGCGGTATGCATGCTTTTTTGCGCTATGGCAGCTTCACAAGTAGCAGTAAACCATTGGGGAGAGTGGGGCTTGCTATAAAATTTCCGCGTGGGAACATGTGTTTCAATTGCCGTTTTGAACCATTCAGTGGTCTCATTTGCGCACTGTTCAGCAGGAAGTGAAAAGATATTTCGCCATGGGGCGTCTCTGATGAGATCCCTGATGGCTTCCCAGTCAGCCATTTTGTAATATCTCGTTGTTTTGAGCAATGGCTCTTCAGTTTTGGCCCTAGAGTTTAGGGCGATTTCAACCATTATCACTGCATGATCAGCGTTCCCAAATGGGCTGTGGGCATTCGTAACACAATCATCAGGAACTGTGGTCATAAACAGATCTAGAAGTGATGCGTGTTGTTCTTGCAGGTCTTAGAAACGTAATCATCTGTGACAGGGAATGAGATATAGAGATGCTATGTGTTGTGCTACCAGTTGCGTCTGTGTAAGTAGAAAATCCAAGCCAGTTTCTGTGGTGGACATTGAAGCTACCAAATACATGCACTTGTGCGCTAGTGTTGAGGGAAAGTGCTGCTGTATCTATGCTGTCAGGGACTTTGTTTATTAGAGTCGAGGGAGAGTGGTAGAGAAAATAAAAGGAACTAATGTTATGTTGCATGTTAAGTTTAACGCACATAAAGGCTTGATCTTCCGATTCTAGTTTTGTTTCTCTAGTCAAGGGAAAGGTGTTTCGAATATAGACACCAAGCCCGTGCATATGTCTGTCAGAGTCCTTACGGCAGAGTGGGAGATATCCGGACATGTTAAAGTAGTTAGAGGGGATGGAGGAGTGTAGGTTAGTCTTACTTAGTGCTAAGATATCCAGGGTGTTTGTTAGGAGAAATGCTTCAACATCATTTAAATTAGTTCTAAGCCCACGGATGTTCGTAAATGTAAGCCTCAAGGGAGGAGGTAATTTGGTATTGTTTGAGTTTTGTCATATATATATATATATATATATATATATATAAATATATATAAAATTCCAGATTAATATTTTTTTACAGAGGTAAAGCAACCAATGAATTTTGACGAGGTTTATACAACAGTGTCCAATATCTAAGTACTTGTTTTATTCATAAGCATTAATATGTCGCTACACATTCATGAGCATGTTTCGGTCCGTCTATTACAAGTAACTGGAGACCTCTTCAGGCGATATTGCTCATACAAATACCTAGTCTGTAATACGATATTGCTTATGTAAATGCTTAATCCGTTATACGAACTAAGCTTTTGTATAAGAAGTCTCTATGTAAAAGTGTATATATATATATATATATATATATATATATATATATATATATATATATATATATATATATATTAGTGTTTGGACGATGAATCGTAATTGTAGTCGGGAATTGGGAAAATCGAAATATTTTCGAACATCGGAAATTTTTTTGCTATTTTCTGATGGCAAACACATTTTTGATTTAATTTTGTTTAAAGCAGGAGCAAGCCAGTGTTACAAAGATGCACATTCATTCGCAAATATTATCGTGGAGAATGTTGAAAAATCTTGGGGAGACTGGGTGATTCTCACCCAAACTCCAAGGAACACCGCCGGTTGTTGTCATTTAGCAATCTCTGAAGATTTGTTGTTGGCGTTTTTTTTTTTGTTTTTGTTTTTGCTTTTTAGCAATATTAACAACTTCGAAACGCTGTTATTTTTTTTTTTTTAATTTCTTCTGCTACTCCTATGAATGATTCGCCCTTATTTGTTTTGGGACGTATTTATTTCTACTAAATATTATTATGAGCATAAAAAGTATACTATGGCCATGCATGTTTCCAGCTTTAAGCCGTCGTCAGCCTCATCACCAGTTCGATCCTAACTTATGTTGACGACGGCTTAAAGCTAGAAACATGCATGCCCGTAAGTATACATTTATGCACGTAATAATAATTAATATATGTATATACACACACACACACACACACACACACACACACACACATATATATATATATATATATATATATATATGTGTGTGTGTGTGTGTATGTGTGTGTGTGTGTGTGTGTGACCTTACCTATATTTATAATTAATATTAATTAATAGATTGACTACGTTTGTTTACTGTCTGTTTCTTTCCCTCTTTTTTCTCTCCACAATGTCTATTTTTCTTACTCTCCTCTTTTTCGGCTTCTTATTATTCTTTCTTCTTCTTTTCTTTTTTATTCTTCCTTTCTTTTCTTACCCCCCCCTTTCTCAATTTCAATTTCAATTTTTATTGCTATTCCTTGAGTCTTCATTTCACCTTTTCTATTGACTGAAATGTTTTTACTATATCCTACGTCCATATTGCCTTCCGTGATCCGTAGATTTTCTGAAAGCATCAACTTACTCTGGACATTTGCAATTCTGTTTCCTGTTCTTATGAATTCCCAATGGACTTTATTGAATTTACTTCCTTATATGATGGACTTTTACCATATCTCTTTATACTTCAGCATTTTTCCTTGTTTCTCCTTTCGGATCATTATGAAACTTTATAAACTTTCACAAATTGTTAAAATTACTTTTTTGTGCAAATATGATTTAATTAATCTTTGTAGTCTCTTTTAATGCACTAATCTGCAAAATTTATTGAATATTTTGCAAACCTCTTTCCTCTGATGAGAAGAATTGTATTTTTCGAAACTCTACGGAATAGGGTCTTTCAAGTTTATCTGTACTCTCCTTGTCAGATAATTAAAAATTCTGTATACCTTCTTTACAGGTTTTAATGGTTTTTTTGAGAATCTAAATTAATTTTCAATAAGCGAAAATTAAAAAAATACTACAGAGTCGCTAATAAAAAAACAACAGCAAAAAAGCAATCTCTCTCTCACTCTCTTTCTCTGTATATATATATATATATATATATATATATATATATAAATATATATATATATATATATATATATATATATATATATATATATATATATATATATATATATATATATATATATATATATATATATATATGAACTTGAAGAATTCAACTTGGTATAACTGCATATGATAATTCCTTTTAATCTGTTTCGGTAAGTGAGAGAAACACTTTTCACTCTAACAATTTTCTTAGCTGGAATAAGTATTTTCAGAAAAGAAACTTCAGCGAAATAGGATATATAACATTTATCAATCTGGTCGAGTTCCTTGCCCGGACCAATGTAACACCCTCTCTCGAGATTTCCCTGTCTTCCATCAACTGCCTCATATCTTCAGGATCACACTTGGCGTCGTGTGCAATTTGCTGGATGCAAAAAATATATAACATAATGGAAGAAAAAGAAACAGAAAAAAGGCTAATCTAACTAAAATATCGATGTCAAACGAAGTGCTATTTAGGGCTGGCTTTGAAATTCTATTTAGTTTGACTTGTATATATATATTTATGTATACACATGCACAAACACGTGTATATTTACGTGTACATACACATACGTGACTGTTATATACATATGTATGAGTTTTCACAGATATATGTGTTATACAAACACACTCGCACACATCTGTGCATATAAATTATTGTTTGTTTAGAATAACTACATTCTCTTCCTCTCCCATTCTGTTTCGCATTTCGCATAAAGAAAACCAAAATGCTCGTAAATTTACCGATTCTCACCCAAAAGAAAGAAGCAGGAACTTCGGGGAAATCATTATTCCAAGCCTTGAAAATAAATCTCTGATTACAAGCAACGAATTTAATACAAATACAGCATATTTCATTACACGGCCATATTTATTGCGTTTATATATATATATATATATATATATATATATATATATATATATATATATATATATATATATATATATATATATAAATACAGAGAGAGAGAAAGAAAGAGAGAGAGAAAGAAAGAAAAAGAGAAAAAGAGAGAGTGAGAGTCGCACACATATGTGAGGCAGGCGTAGTTGAGTGAGTGTTATCTGGTTAATGGCTATGTATACATGAACAAAGGACGTAATAGTGATTATTCATTTTAAGGATAAAAGTAAAGAAGAAGAAGAAGAAGAAGAAGAAGAAGAAGAAGAAGAAGAAGAAGAAGAAGAAGAAGAAGGAGTAGGGTGAGGGGGGAGGGGAGGTATGCTTTCCACCGATTGGTACTATTTAGATAAATAGGTAAGAAGCTTCAGGGTGAGTCGAATAGTGGCTCTCTGTAATCAATGTTTCTTAGATAAACGTCGAAGGGTCGGTGTGGGGGTGAAAGTAGGGAAAGGTGCGTACGGGAGTACAATGTTAGGGTGGCGGAGGTTAGGGGAGTGGGTGACATGTCCTGATTATCGTTACCGATCGGTAGAAAACGGCGAAGAATGGAGAATTTTCAGAAAAGAAAGAAAGGAAATTTCTCGAAGTAAAGGTGAAAAAGAAGAAGTGAGTTTAAGAGCTTAAGGTTATGGAAATGCTAAAAAATGTTCTTGTTTGATGTTGAATAAGAAGAAAAATAAAGAATAAATTTTGGAAGAAGAAGAAGAAGAAGAAGAAGAAGAAGAAGAAGAAGAAGAAGAAGAAGAAGAAGAAGATTTGACAAAGAAAACCCCGTGAAGTAGCTTTTGGATAGAGAAATCACATTCTAATCTAATATATCTTGTCGGAGTTTAAAAGTTAGACCTACATAGCATTACTTTTAATGTCTCTAAAACCAAGCTTCTCTCTTTTCGCCGCTAATGCTTGGATCCTTACTTTAATTCAGTTGAAATGAATGTGTCTCTCCTCGAGAAAGCTCCTCCCTCTGATAAGCTTGTAGGACTGATTTTCCCAACATACATGAAATGGAAGACTTACATCAAATCTGTTGCTAAGATTGCTAGAAAATACTTGCATCATTCTACCACTCCAGAAAATACTTCACTCTAAGAGGCAGATTCTTCCTAAAGTGAAGTGTTGCGGTCATATCTGAACAGGTGTCACTCAAAGCATTATTTCTTGCCGTAACAAAGTACAGAATCAACTTCACAATTTAGTGGGGAATGATCACCCTGCCGCCTTTTACACACGGAAGACATTTTCTAAGCATTTCTTTACTGTATCATGTTGTTCATGGCAAGTGCTAGACTGATCTAGAATTCTTCTAGATACAACCACAGCAAGAACCTCTCCTTTAATTTTTTTCTGCACCAAAATACCAAAATGAACTTCCATGAACAAAGATTCTTACCTGATGAATCCCAAAAAATTCTCTGCCATTTCACCCACTGATTATAATCCTCTCATGATGGTGACAAATCTCCAACCAGCAATCCTTTTTAAACCTTATCCTCGAGTAGACTCAGGCGTTGATAAGCAGTAATTCATCAGTAAAAAAAGTCTGGTTTCGAATATGAAGCATTTTTAATATTTGTCTAAAATAACAAATCAGCAAGGGGGATAACTCATGTCACATTGAAGAATATAATAATAACTTACTATCCTATATTTCAAAATATGCAACCAAATAAAAATTACAAATCCAAATGACTTCATTACATCCTTCCTATGCAACACTGGATAAGTACAGCTAGCGTGTATATATATATATATATATATATATATATATATATATATATATATATATATATATATATATATATATTGTTTTTGAGATTCCTTTTGTTTCAGGTCTTCCAAACACGATGATAAATGTGTGTGTATATATATATATATATATATATATATATATATATATATATATATATATATATATATATATATATATGAGAGAGAGAGAGTACTTTTGCTAGTATATATATATATATATATATATATATATATATATATATATATATATATATATATATATATATATATAAAAGTCACTTTGTGCGTGTAAGTTCCGAAACGGCTGAGGGTATCTTTTACAAATGTCACACAAAACTAATTTATATTTCTGGCAGTGTTCTTAGATATGTTTTCTACAGAAATTTATCCGATAAGTAAATCGAAAAAACTCCGATCCTAAAAATAGTCTTTCTTTCCTATAGATAAAAAGAAGAATTATTCCTTAACTTTTTCTTATTAATGAGTTCAATTTACGATAAAAGAAAAGGTGCAATTAAAAATTGCCGCAAATCATTTCTTCGTTTACATATTTCAAAAGAAAACATTAATCAGAAGTGACTTTTCCAGGGCATTCATTGTCAAGCCAAAATATCAGCTAACGTGATATTGTAAACAGACACAGACGGAATTCGATGAACAATATTAATACGATAGCGTGTGTGTTCTTTTGTGTGTCACGCTTACATCCGGATCGTTTAATCGTTATGATCTATTTCTTGTCATAAATAATTTTGCCAAAAATTCTTCATAAGTTTTTGTTTCGGTTTCGACTATAACTGATGCCACCTTAAATCATCTATTTTTTATAAATAATTTTATCAAGAATTTTTCATAAGTTTTGGTTTCGGTTTCGATTATGGCTGAAGGAACTCAAGTTATATATATATATATATATATATATATATATATATATATATATATATATATATATATATATATATATATAAAGTTTTAATTTCGGTTTCGATTGAAGCTAATGCACCCAAATCATATGGATATATATTTTTTTATTTTTGAAATCATAATTTTATAACATATAAAAATCGATAGAACATTAACTCTATGATAATATATACAAAATCTGCAAGAATTAAAATATCATATTTAAGCGTACTTTACAGGGCTTTGGTGCTAGCTTAGATAAATACTTTTGCAGTTTTAACAAAAAGCTACCATAATATCAGACCGTCTGTATTTACACTGAACATCTACAGAATGCTAACATCAATATATTACATATGAATGAGTACCCTGTGGAATTTCCACAGGTCCCGCTAGTCATTATTATTACTTTTATTTATTTATTTATTTGCGAATTAGTCCACCACGCACATTATTCCTCGTAATATATAACAAGGCCGATAGCCATTGGTCGCGTGCTCTCGTGTAATGAATGAATGCGTGAATGTAGGATTGACATTAAATTCTTAAAGATAAACTAAAATGACCGAAAAATGGGATGAAATGACTTAAATAAATAAGATGTAAATGACTTAGAATGACTTTAATGAACTTAAGGATGAATTGAATGACCTTAAGAATGACTTGAATGCTTAAAAAATAACTGGAACCCTTCAAAAACAACTTGAATGATCTGGAGAATGACTTGAATGGCTTTGAGACTGACTGGTTGTAAAGTGGATGATTATTTTACATTAAATTAATACAGAAGAGTGATTTCCCACTTTATATCACAATAAGTACAGCATGTAGTAACAACAGAGACTACACTTTGATCTTAGCCAAAAGTCCAAGAAAAAGCTAAGAACAGCATCTATTAAGAACAGACATTTGATCTTAACCAAAAAGGCCAAGCACAAAAGTGTTACGGACAGACCGACTGACCGACCGACGGAGTGACTTATAGAGTCGCTTGCACGTGACGAATAATCAATAGCGGATTGATTCTATAATAAGACATACGCAATTTGTGTAAATTAAAACATCATGTTTAAGCATATTGTACGATCGGGCAATGCGGGACGTCTATCAAGTATATATATATATATATATATATATATATATATATATATATATATATATATATATATATATAATGGAAAGATAAAAGAATTAAAATTATTTATACAATCAAAGTTTCTTCTTTACTTCAAAACTTTCTAGGATAACTAATTTGAAGAAATAACATTTGATAATATGTAGTGCGTTTGTAACGAGAAAATAATTTTTTCCAAACGAATCAAATATGTTAGAATTCAAAACGTGTGGTACGTTCAGAAAGTGGATTGAAGGTGTTTTAAGAGCGTTTCATATCGATTTTATATACAAAGTTTTGTTGGGAATGTGGATCTAAATTGAAAGACAATCAATTGCAAAATCTGTTATATTAATAAGTGTGTTTAAAGGAGTTCTGGTTGCAAAAATCTTCGCCAAATTTTATTTCAGATGAATTTAGTTAGTCTAATTTGTTTAAAGTTAAAAGAATGATTATGTTTTAATGCAAAAGAAAATAGTGCCTTTAGAAAATTATTATATATATATATATATATATATATGTGTGTGTGTGTGTGTGTGTGTGTGTGTGTGTGTCTGTGTATATATATATATATATAGTGCCGGCAAAAAGAAAGTCCGCGCTTGTATTTTTTAAAAATACTGGAAATTTAAGTTAAATTTAGTGTAACTATTTAAACAGTCTATAAATCATTTGATTCGCCTTTTATTCCTCTATAATTTTACCTGTTCATATTTGACATTTAATTGAAATATTCTAGTGGGTACGTCAATTTAAAAAAAACAACTTCAAATTGAGGAGGCAAAAAGAAAGTCCGCAGCAACAAATCGCTTAAAACCAGCTTAAATTATCGCCCCTAACTCAGTTTAAAATATCCACTAACAGGCAACAAAGCATCTCTAATCGCAAGTTTTGTTATTCCAGATTATACAACATAACTTTAGTCCATAGGCCACAACTTTCTCTTAGTGATCGTCAGGAGCTCATTAATCTCCACCTTTCTGGTTTATCCAATTGAGAAATCGACAGTACATTGAAATGTGATGAGAAAACGGTACGAATGACTGTGCAAAAGCACCAAAACACGGCAGTGTTCGTGATGCTCCTAAATCTGGTCGTCCTAGAGTAACTTCTAACAGGGGCGACAATGCTATCAAGATCTGCAGTCTAAAAAAACAGATTTGAAACGGTTCCCCAAATCCAACAACAGTGCAATCTTGTTAAAAAGTGCTCTCTTTCTACTGTCAAGAACGGATTAACGGAATTTAATTTGCGAGGATATGTTGCAAGACGCAAGCCAATAATTTCTGTAAAGAATAGAAAACGCCGTCTGGACTTCATATTGGTCAAAAGTGCTTTTTAGCGACGAAAGCAAGTTTAATAGGCTAGGCAGTGATGGCAGGCAGTACGTCCGTCGGAGAAAAGACAAAATATTTAATTCTAGGTGCTCAGTTTCAACGCTGCAAGATGGTGGAGATTCAGTTTTGGTGTGGGGCATTATTAGTACCAATGGTCCAGGGTCTATAGTTCACTTGCAAGGTCGAATTAATTCCACCAAGTACATTAATATGTTGACTGAGCATTTTCTACCCTACTTTGGTCGGAATTTGGATGATAATCCCGTTTTCATGCAGGATAATGCTCCCATTCACACAGCTGGCAATGTCAAGAGGTTCCTGGAAGAGTATTCTGCGTTTGGATTGGCCTGCACAATCTCCAGACCTCAATCCTATTGAAAATGGCATTACATCAAGCAACAGCTACGCAATAATAAGATTTCAAATTTGGAAGAACTTTGGACAAAAATTAAAGAAAAGTTGACTGGAGTATTGCTGCAGTCTATTTCAAGGACCCAAAAGATTGCAGAAGGGCTATGCTACTAAATATTTACTAGTTCATTGTGTTCCTGTTGTATTTGTGTTGCATTAGTGTCCTGAAGTTACATTTAAATAACAATTTTCTATTTGTGGACTTTCTTTTTGCCTCCTCAATTTGAAGGTATTTTTTTATTGACGTGAACACTAGAATATTTCAATTAAAAGTCAAATATGAACAGTAAAATTATGGAAGAATAAAAGGCCAATCAAATGAGGTATAGATATTTAACCAGTTACATTAAATTTAGCTTAAATTTTCAGTTTTTGAAAAATTTACAAATGTGGACTTTCTTTTTGCCGCCTGTATATATATATATATATATATATATATATATATATATATATATATATATATAGGTTTTATGTTTACTGACATTTTTTTTAGTTCGTGTAGAGTTTCACCAATGTATATCTGATTATCTGATTATATAATGAGTGCTGATTCAAGAATTTGTTGTCAAGATTTATTTAAAACTAGCTTGGTTGCCCGGCGTTGCCAGGGTCTTTGGAGGTGTGTGTGTTGAGCAAAAAAAAAAAAAGGTGGTAGTAGGCAGGTAGGCTTGAACCCATACCGCGAAGGAGGAAAAGAACGGGAGGGGGGAACGTGACGTCTTTGCTGTTGCGCCTATCGCCAAACCGGAAGTGACGTAGATTAAAATTAAGGCTAGACAATCGAAAAGATACGATGGCTTTCGAAAATATTGGCGAAAAAAGCGACCCCTTCCTGGAGAAATGTGCCCAGTTGAAGGTGACGGAATTAATGTTTTTGGCCAATTTTTCGATATTTGTCGTCTGAAGGGTCAACTTCAAAACGATAACAATCTCGTGAAAATCCGCCGCCTTTGTCGAAAGTTTTAGACATGCATACATACATACATACATACATACATACATACATTTAAACAGAAAGGCGAGATTTATATTATAGATGAATTTAATGAGTCTAGCTTGTTTATGTTCAAAGAATTGTTGTATTGTCGGAGGTTGTGTATAACATAGACGGGTGCATATGTCACTAGAACGTATATGTTGCGTTGTAGGCTCCATACAGATGTAGTGAGTGTAT